>NW_024741332.1:0-26943 GCF_018991925.1 Homarus americanus
TCTTAAAGGGACAACTTGTTAAACACCTCTTCGATACAACTATTTATTAATTCACTCAATGACATGGACACATTAATATCACTATTATATCGGGGTACTAACACATCATGCTTTACGTTACTTGACACTGACTCTCGGACACACCTGAATGAATACACTTCCCACAGTAGGTAACTCACCCTAGGACGTTCTGACAAGACTCACGTGTACCCTGACGTAGGCCCAGTGGGTGCTGGCTGGGCTGCCTCCTATGAGAGGCTTCTGCTTAGCTGGGTTCTGGTCGGGAAGTCTCCCTCCCGACCTGGGGAGGGGACTTGCGTGACTCTGCTTAGTGAACCGAGTGACGACCCGAACGGGAGAGAGATGACAGCAACCAGAATGAGAATCAGTATGACCAAAGAATATGGAATATTGAATGCCCGTGGACGGGACTGTAGGGCCTTTATATGGGGTCGGCCCAGCCGGCTTCTGACCTCTAACAATTAACACTAAACTGGTTTGATCTGGATAATTGTGTGCAGGTGTGGTCCTGGCCAGGTGTCTTGGCTAGGTGCGGTTGTAGGTCACCGGCTCACGTCATTAGCGGGCAAGGTCAAGTCCCTAGGGTCGACCTGAGGTGTGTCAACCTGGAATGCGGTGGTACCACGAGGTCTGTGGTGTACTTGCTGTTATATGTGACATAATTCTGGGCTGTAAGGTTTGGTCTGACAATCACTCATTACACCTCCCGCCAAGACCAAAGCTTCATCACAGAGACTGATGCCACATATAGAAAGCAACATCACGTGTGGTATCAAAGATAATCCCTGGGGCGATAACATAGTTTCACATTTACAAACAACAATCTCATAGGTGTATGTTTTTCTACTGGCGCTAGTTTGATCTGACAAAGCTCACTATACCTCCCGCCAAGATCAAAGCTTCTATGCCAGGAGAAAAAGGAAACATAGCAAGTGAACATAGAATGAAAAAACCCTTCATATGTAGCATAGTGTCCGAGGCAACCTTGCAAATCACATTCTACAAACAATAGCAGGTGTTACATTTCCTTATCAGCCCATGTCAAAATAATAATTCATCTCAGTCAGTAATATAGCTACAACATCGTGTTTCATAGTCCAAGACATTGATCAAATGAACTCATAGAAAAAAGTGAGACTAAAAAAAGACATTCTTTGTAGTAAACATCAACAAAATCAGAGAAAATACTTCAAAATACACAAAAAATGTTCCTACTTCACATATTAGGGTATTGATATCTTTTTATTATACATCAACAACATCAGTACATTAGTTGGGTCCGGCATAGCTCACGTCTTCCATCCAGCTGGTATCTGAAAAATAGGGGATGGCGGCAGCTCAGCAGCTGTAGTCGGTTGGTCCTTCATCATCGACTTTCTTGTGATGTCAGGACAGCACATCTTCTGTCTTCTTTCTTCACATAGCACATCTTCTGTCTTCTTTCTTCACATACCGCACCTTGTAGGTCGTTTCTCCACACCTGACTTCTTCTCACTTCCTCCTGGTTTCTATACTCTTCCAGACGAGTTTTCTGTCCCATCTGCGTTCTTCCTCTATACATCTTCATTTTCATATTCCAGATGAATTTTTCTGCTCCATCTGAGTTTCTTTATACATCTTCGTTTTCCGTCATATTCCAGATGAATTTTTCTGCTTCATCTGCATTTCTTCTCTGCAACATCATCATTTTCAATTCAACATATTCCAGACGAATTTTTCTGCTCCATCTGTATTTCTTCTCTGCAACATCATCATTTTCAACATATTCCAGACGATTTTCTGTTCGTCTGCCGACGGCCCTTTCCGGCCGGGATGAAAGCCGGTCCACTGTTTGGGCTGTCGTCTCCTTAGATGACTGTAAGGCAGGTTCCGCGGACCAGGGCTCGCCCTCCGTACGTGAGTGTCGGCGAGACCAAAGACCGTCCTGTCTTACACCTTCCACAGTGGTGAATCCCTCCCTAGCTGGGCTCACCAGGGTTCGTTGTGTGGCGATCCATTCCACACTCCTTACTTCCTAAAGTAGAAAAATATAAAATCTTCTTAATCCTATACCAAGGGAGGACTTGAAAGAAGTGACGTGGTGTGTGGTGGGTTTCGTGCTGCCTTCATCACGCTGCATTCATCACGCTGCTTTCATCATGCTGGTTCTTCTCTGCTCGTATGTACTGTGGTTGACGTCCGGCTGGCCATGGGTGGTACTGTGAGTGACATTTGACAGAGAAACAGTCCTAAAGGGGTGATGGATTAGTTGGAAGTGCATTCGCAAAAAAAATGTTCACTTTATATGTCAGGTCAATGTTTGGCAACTATCATTTCCGTCACGACAATGTTCTCATCAGGCTGGGTCGGGGAGTGAAGCTCTGCGCACTACACTGAATATCATTTATCACTGCGCGTCAAAGAGTACATCACAAATCATAATAGCATAAAAATACACTGAGTGAAGCTCTGCATTCATCGCAATATTACTTTATATTAACCATCATCATCAACACACAGCTCACGGGACACAAGACGGGGAATCAGTGTGGTCAAGGGGCGGGGCAGGGCAGGGCAGGGATGGGAGGAAGGGTAAGGAGGGTGAGGTAAGGATTAGGACAGGGAGGAGGATGTAGGTTAAAAGACATGTTAAGTTATAACAGTTAGTACAGACACCGCTTTCATCACTGAAACACAATGGCTACATTTAACACTGACCAACAATCAAACTGCACTTGGGCTACTGAGAATGCCACAGATAGCGGGTGACACTGAGAAATTACGTTAAGCACTGAACATATTTCTATTAAAAATTCGCACATACCACTACAAGAGACATTTACTCGAGCTGTAACGGTGACACACTAGGACACTTTTCACCCTACTAGCAGGAACTTCTTATCACGCACTTTTGAACTAACGAGCCAGGTGCTATGGCTAACGGGGGAGGGCATGGGTTTACGTTAAGTACACTGTTACCAATAACAAGGGACGCGGGGGCGTGGGTTAACGTCATAGTTCGCTGCCGCCAATGTAATGAGACAGAATAAACAGAGAAGAGGAAGATATATATATATAGGAGTAGAAATGTAAAGATAGGAATGTAAAGATAGGAAACTTGGTAGCGTGGCCTGGATGTTATTTGGACAGCGTCACTACGCTTATCTTATCTCGTATGTCAATACACATATATTACTTCTTAAAGGGACAACTTGTTAAACACCTCTTGATACAACTATTTATTAATTCACTCAATGACATGGACACATTAATATCACTATTATATCGGGGTACTAACACATCATGCTTTACGTTACTTGACACTGACTCTCGGACACACCTGAATGAATACACTTCCCACAGTAGGTAACTCACCCTAGGACGTTCTGACAAGACTCACGTGTACCCTGACGTAGGCCCAGTGAGTGCTGGCTGGGCTGCCTCCTATGGGAGAGTCTGCTTAGCTGGCGACGCCGTGGTCCGGTCGGGAGGTCCCCCTCCCGACCTGGGGAGGGGACGTGCGTGACTCTGCTTAGTGAACCGAGTGACGACCCGAACGGGAGAGAGATGACAGCAACCAGAATGAGAATCGTAATGGAATCCCGAATGGAATCTCGAATATCGAATCTCGAATGCCGAATATGGAATCTTGAATGCCCGTGGACGGGACTGTAGGGCCTTTATATGGGGTCGGCCCAGCCGGCTTCTGACCTCTAACAATTAACACTAAACTGGTTTGATCTGGATAATTGCAGGTGTGGTCCTGGCCAGGTGTCTTGGCTAGGTGCGGTTGTAGGTCACCGGCTCACGTCATTAGCGAGGTCAAGTCCCTTGGGTCGACCTGAGGTGTGTCAACCTGGAATGCGGTGGTACCACGAGGTCTGTGGTGTACTTGCTGTTATATGTGACATAATTCTGGGCTGTAAGGTTTGGTCTGACAATCACTCATTACAATTGTCATTAGGAGGAGTAAGCTGCAGGGATCACGCACACACACACACACAATAACTAACTAACTTGTATATACATATATATACACACGTGCGTACTATTGTGTAAAATGCATTTTACTTAAGTTTGTTACTGAAAATATAACTTTTAAATACTATGTGCGTACAACATTTATCCAGTTAATCTTAAAATCTTATATGTTGCCAAAATGATATAAAGAAAAATGATAGTTTTCAGTATTCCTTTTTCCTTCGACGTATTCTGGATGGCTCTCATATATTCCAGGGAATTGGAGCACACTATCACCTCCGACGAACCATGAGTCGGCACACGAAGTCGACAGCAAAATTTCTCTCCAACAAACACTGAATGAAACTACATCGACAGCTATATATCTCTCCATGGAAGTTGTATATATATTATTTAAATCGACAGTTTATAAATGTACCTGTATAGTCATTTACCTGTTTCACTTTGCATTTATTAACCCATTAATTATTAAAGAATATTCGTTCAAGACTTTTTGATTAACAACTCCCTCAATTATGGATGGTTCGTTACCCGACTTTACCATAATATACAGCACATACTAATCTTATATCCCCATATACTTCATTCAATATGTTTACTATAAAGCCAAAAATACAGCAATTTATTAACCATGCCATAATATGCAGCTTTACGAATACAGAAACGAGTAAGATTTAAGAGTAAAGGCAGCATGTTCTCTGGCCTGTGAGTGACCCTCGTGAAATAATGTTAAGAGTCGGGACATGAAGGCTCTACGGGTCTATTGCATCCAGTAGTATCGACTTAGGGAATCTCTCTTATCCGGACACAGAGGACAAGGATTGGGTGGATTCTATATCTCGAAAGCTTGGACACCTACCTAGCAAAGCTCAGTCACTAGACCTCTTGATCATCAGTGGATAAAGGAACGCATTTTACTCCGAGTTATTAAATGTTTTATTGATGCTGAGGGGTTGGAGGAAACACCCAATCTTTTTTATGTAACCACTTGTACATGACGGAAAGGACACACACACACACACACACACCAACGACTACGTGGACAACAAAACACACACACACACACGAAAACAACGAAGATATTAAATAAATCATGAAATTTACACAATTTGGCAATGAGCCGCGCACGAGGCTCACCATGTTAACTTTAAATTCTAACTTATTTTCGTAATTTCTACTATAGTCGTTTCTTTTCTTACCTGGCGGTGATAGACTAAGATGTCACGTCCCCCTTGCAGTTTACTGGCTTTCAGGAATGTTCCATTTATATTGATATATCGTAAATCAATCCACAAACAACTGTTACGCTTCTCTTTTCACGAACTATTATATATATTAAGACAACTGACACTAAACATATAAAGCAATGGATAATAATGAGCACTTTATAAAGTAGAATCAAGTGTACACACCACATATTCACGCAAAAGTGTCGTTTAAGATGGACATTACGGGGAGTTAGTGGCGGCGGAAGAGCCCCTCCTGCCTCCTTACCCTGCTTATGTCAGGTACAGCTCTTCCGCCAAGCGGACTACCTCCCCGTAACTGGGTTCTTAAGTCAATCACCGTCAAGTAAAAGAAACCCCGACTTAAACACTTTACTTCTTAAAATACAATAATATGTATGAATATAAATAACAACAACAATATACCAAGTGGTTATATTAAAAATTTAAATCTATCACTGTGTTGTGTTGAGTTGAAGTATAACCGACCCAAAACAAGCGCACTCTAGGTGGTGAAGAACATAGAACATAAAATGGAAACTGCCGTGGGCCCTATTCCATACTGAATGATCCGTTTACACCAACCCCTATTGCTCATATAAGGCATCCAACCCTGTTTGAAACAATTAGTGTTTGGGGAATTAATGATTTTGTTAACCATTTCCATTCCATCCCACTACTCTGTTTCCAAAACCAGTGTTTACCTATTTCACCTAAATCTAGAAATTTGTCTGATTTAAAACTTCATTATTCTGAGAGTTCGCTCCTGGTTTGGATAATTTAGTACCTTTAACAATATCCCTTTGTTTTGCTTCTGTCTTTACTTATACACCTCTATCAAGTCGCCCCTCGCTCTACGTCTCTCGAGGGAGTGCAAATTAAGGTGCTTTAACCTGTCTCTATACTCAAGGTTCCTAATGCCCGGGATTAATCTTGTCATTCTCCTCTGAATTCTTTCCAATGATTCTATATCCATTCTGTAATACGGTGACCAGAACTGAACTGCGTAATCCAGGTGTGGTCTCACAAGAGCAAGATACAGTTTTAGGATGACCTCGCTAGTCTTCCCATAACACTCCTTTGTATGAACTTGGTAACAGCCAGCCCCATTCACGAGCAAAAACACATTGTTTTGCCAGCAAGGTTCTCTTCGTCGTGCTCCTAAAATCTCTCTACTTAGTCAGTTTCTCACTAGCGTGTTTCACCATCTGGTTATCTGGTTTCCTGTTACATCTCCTATACTAGGTACTTTATCTGCCATTTTCAGATTGTTCTGAAAAAATTTGTTTTAGATCTTCTGCTTCAGTTTGAGTCTCGTCTGATTTGATAACCGCGTCCTATTTTTAGTGTCATCCAACAAATTTCTTATGTTGCTGTCTATGCCGATATCTATGTCGTTTATGTATATAATAAATAATAATGGTCCAAGTACTGAGCCTTGGGGAACACCACTTGTGACGTTGCTCCAATGGGACTTAGTGCCGTTAATGCTCACTAGCTGTTTCCTGTCCTGTAACCACGCCCTAATCCATTTAAGGATGTCACCTTTGATGCCATGTGCTTCTACCTTTCTAATTAGTCTTTCATGGGGGACTCTGTCGAAGGCTTTGCTAAAGTCGAGATATACACATCATAATTATTGCCCCTCGTCCACTGATTCGAAAACTGATGAAAAGAATGTTAATAGATTAGTTAGGCAAGAACGTCGCTTGTGAAGCCATGCTGGGAATCATTGATCAATCGGTGCTTTCTCAGGTGATTTCGAATAGAGTTTGAAATGATTGCTTCCAGTAATTTGCCTACTATTGATGTTAGACAGTTGGACGGTAGTTAGAGGATAGTGATCTATCCCCCTTCTTGAAATACGATTATCTATCCTCCTTCTTGAAAATCGGTATTACATTCGCTATCCTCCAGGATTCTGGTACTACACTTGTTTTTAAGGACATGTTAAGCAACTTTGCTAAGGGCATACGAAGCTCTTCCTTACATTCCTTTAATACTCTGGCAAATATCTCATCGGGACCAGGTGACTTATTAGGCTTTAGTTTGTCTATTTGCTTACTAACATCGCTACTAGTCACTACTATCTCACTTAATTTGTTTTCTTCACTATCTCTGAATAGAGTCGGTGCCTCGGGTATCATGTTTAGATTTTCGGTGGTGAAAACTGTTGAAAAATATTTATTCAAATTATTGCTCATTTCTCCGTCGTTATCAGTGAGCTCGCCGGAGTCTGACCGTATTGGTCCAATCTTTTCTCGTGTTTTAGTTTGATACATTTGGTAGAATCCTTTGGGGTTTGTCTTCGCCTCCCTTGCTATCCTTACCTCATTATTTCTCTTTGCTTTCCTTATCTCGGTTTTAACTCTACTCGCCAATACCCTATAATAGTCCCGGAGGTGAATTTCGCCACGATTTATCCTTCTACCTATAGCCTTCCTTTGGCCAATGATGTTCTTTAAATAATTATTTATCCATTTAGGGTCATTGTTGTCTGATCTGAGTTTTTTCTATGGTATGTTCTGCCTTTGTGCATTAAGTAACTCACTATTTAAATTATCGTGGAACTCGGCAATCTCAGATCTCGTTATCAGGTGGGTGTCATCTGTCAGGTTCACGGCCAAGCGCGACACCCCCTCTCTCAGCTGCCTCTTTAAACTGTCAAAGTTTGCCCTTCTGAAATCTGGTACTTTAGTGGAATTTTCCTTACGTCTGCCCTGAAAATCTAGCTGGAATCGAATTTCTTTGTGATCGCTGTTTGCAAGTTCGTTCCCTACCTCGACATTGCTAATGAGGTTTTCTCTGTTTGACAAAACTAAATCCAATATATTATTACCCCGTGTGGGTTCGGTTATATGTTGACTTAGGAAACAGTCCTGGATCGTCTCGAGAAAATCCTCTGATTCTGAGTTACCCGTAAGGACAGTCCAATCTATTTGGCCAAGGTTAAAGTCGCCCACTATACAGACTTTGTTGTGTATGGAAGCCCTGCGCATTTCATCCCAGATAAGTCGCTCATTGACGCTATCGAGATTGGGGGGTCTATATATTACCCCTGTGATTAATTTTTCCCGACCGTCGCTTAATTCTATCCAAATTGTTTCTATATTCCTCTCAGTTTTTATTTCCTTATTTATTTCACACTTCAGATTATCCCTAACATAGATTGCTACTCCGACTCCTTTCCTGGTCTGCCTATCGGTATGGAACAGTTTGTAACCCGCAATTTGGTATTCGACTGGTAATTCACGTGTGTCTAGGTTGATCCATGTTTCAGTGAATGCAATTATATCGATTTCTTCGGTACATACCAAGGCCTTAATATCATCCATTTTGTTTCTCATACTTCTACTGTTCGCGTAGTATACATTTAAGTTAGTCGTGTTCTGAGTCCTTCCCTTACCGCATTGTTTTAAACTCCCTGTCTAATTTAGTTTTGTCATCATTTCTAACACTATTTCCCTGTAATCTTTCGCCTTGTTTACCCGCTCCCACTGCAGTCTCCTCCACCCCCGTGCTCCTATGTTCTCTTAGCAGTTTAAAGACTTCGATATCTCTTGAACTGCCCCCTCTAGAGCCCCAGCCAGGGTTGCTACTCCATCCCTAGACAGGTGCACGCCATCCCTAGCATAAAGGTCCCTTCTGCCATAGAAGTTGTCCCAGTTGTCAATGAATGGGACTGATATTGACTTGCAATATCTGTCAAGACGGTCGTTAACACCAACTGCCCTTGACAACCATTCGCTGCCAACTCTCCTTCTAGGCAGGACACAGCATATGATAGGGATCCCCCCCTTAGTCCTAATACGATCTATGGCTGCCTTGAACTTTTCAAGAAGTTCCTCCCTCCTACACCGGCCAATATCATTGCCTCCTGCACTGAGGCAGATAATGGGTTTGTTCCCATTACCAGACAAGATATTGTCCATCCTGTCAACTATATCCCCCACCCCAGCTCCTGGCAAACACACCCTCATCCTATTTTTGTTTTTACCACAAAAGGCCCTGTCCATGTACCTTACCTGTGAGTCACCAACAATTAAAGTTTTTATACCTTCTTTGTCATCCCTGCCCCTGACTGTACTAACGTCCAATTCGTCTATCAAGGGACTGAACGGGTTGGTACACTTAGCTGTTGTTGTCGTTGTTGTCGTATCCTTTGAGTGCTTCTTGACCACCAGCTTGGTCCTCCCACTACTCACGACTTTCCACTCGTTTGATTTTTCGTCAGACACTGGCTTTACTCGTCCAGCCTCTCCTTTTAACTTCGCCAGCTCTTTCCTTAATTTCAGGTTCTCCAACGTGGCCCTCTCAATTTCTAACTTGGCCCTCGCCAATTCTTCAGTGGACCACTCCAGTTTGGTCAACAAACTCTCATACCCAAGACCGCACATATCACTGGCCAGCTGTTGAAGTTGTTGCCACTGCACCACACTTTTGGAGATGACTGACTCGGACTAAAGTGGCCTGGTCACTGGTGAGTGGCCTGAGAACGTTAAGTAGAAAAGACGGAATTTTTTGCCCCTATTCTTGAATATCTTCCAATTCAAGCTCTTTCTTCATCTAAGGACAACTATACTAATTCGTGGACACTTGTAGGTAAGGTGTGATTACTTTGTGAACTGTGACTTAAAAGGCCTATGGTGAATTTAAAGGACTACGAGAGTTTTAAAGTGTTGCGGTTGAATGCTCTGGCCAACTTATTCATTCAGTGATTTATGGCGATTTTACGGTGATTTTACGCAGTGACGGTCATTATACAGTGATGCAATAGTAAACTAGACAAAATACAATGATGTGACAATAACTTAGATAAACTATAGAGAGATAATAGTGAATTAGGATAAAATAACTCGTGTTGTAGTTACATGCCAACTACGGTGCCGATTGTTTTTAACTCGGATAAAATAGGAAAATAAAGACTTCGTGTTAGTGTAAAGTGAATTTGAAAATTAAATGAAAAATAACCAAAAACTTTGTTGAAAATTGATATTAGTCTTGGATAAGTGGCATGAAAGGTGCTAATGGCATTTAATAATATTGTATTTATGAAGACAAAATTATTAAGAATCTGGAAAATAATAGTGAGTTATAAGTGATTTTAAGTGAAAATTTATACATAAAGTGACATAAGGTGAAGTAGGCTGTGACTGCCACTACTGTACACCGCCACCACACTCCTCCCATCTTCAGCGGAACATCGTAAAGGTAGGTGTTGGCTAATTAACGAAAGAGATTGATATTATCTTCTGCCTCTCTCGCCTCCGTCTGACGTTCCTCCAAAATTGATCCAAAGTAGAGTAACTAGGTAACTTAGCCTAACTTAACAACCTACATAATGTAATCTAGGTTAATGTAATGTAGGTTGGCGTAACCTGTTTTACTTAACGTAACGTGATGTAACCTACTATAAATTAAACTTGTCGAATTCTTGGTATTTAAGTTTGGAATTATTTTTAAAATTTATACATGGTACGTATATAAATTTTAAATTCTTGCCATTTCACCTTGGAATTAAAATTTGGAGTTGGGATTTCACTGGAAATATTGGTATTTAATTTTTCTAATTCGATTTTGAAATTTATGGTATTGAATTTAATTTTTTAATTCTTGTCATTTAACTTTGTAATTTTGGGTATTTACCTAAAATTCTTAGCTTTTGACTTAAGATTTCAACTTTGAAATTCTTGGCATTTACCGGTATTTTGACTTTGGAACTCTTCATATATAATTTAACTTTTTTAAATTAAAGTTCTGAAATTCTTGATTTTTAATTTAACTTAGAAATTTTTGGTATTTAATATATTTGAATTCTTGGTACATTGTATATCTGTGAAATTCATGGGTTTATTCTGAGATTCTTAGCATTTAATTTAACTTTGGTATTCATGGTATTATGAAATGTAAGTCGAGGCTGGACAGAGAAGGTGATGATGATTCAATCTCTATTGTTTACTGACTTGGCAGGCACATCAAGTTCTCAAGATTGTCTCCACTACTACACATTTGCCACAAAGATGAAGTGAGTGTTCCTTTTCTTTTTGTCAATTTCGGAAGGAAAAAGCAAAAGTTATACCGTAAAACAAAGGGAAAATGGTATAGTACAGTTATTATACATGATAATTTTGTCTGTGATCAAGCATTCAAGTCTTCTTGGCAAGGTTTGTAAGACAATTTTTCAGGTCATGGTTTGTGCGGGATCTGTATAGCTGGTATATATAAATTTTGTAAAGCTTTGTTAAGTAACTAATCTCGTTAGCCAAGCTTTAAAAAGTAATTAATCTTTTTGTCAAACTTTGAGAACTAATATTTTTTGTCAAGCTTTAAGAAGAAATTAATCTTTTTGCACAGTTTTGAGAAGTAGTTAAGCTTTCTTGCCACGCTTTGAGAAGTAATTAATGTTTGTTATCAAGCTTTGAGAAGTACCGGTAATAAATTTTTTGTCAAGCTTGAGAATTAATCTTTTTGCCAAGCTTAAAGAAGTAATTGATCTTTTTTGCCAAGGGTTGAGAAGTAATTATTTTTTGTCAAGCTTTGAGAAGTAATTAATTTTTTTTGCTAAGGTTTGAGAAGTAATTACTGTAATCTTTTTTGTCAACCTTTGAGAAGTAATTCAATCTTTGTTGCCAAGCTTTGAGAAGTAATTAAACCTTTGTTGCTAAGCTTTGAGAACTATTTACCATTTTTTGTCAAGCTTTAAGAAAGTAATTTTTTGCAAAGCTTCAATAAGTATTTAAATAATCTTTGGATTCTTCTTTGTTTAATGAACTGTTAATCTTTTCTTAAAATAGATGGTTCTCTTGTAATTTTATGCATTGTTTAAAAAATATGTTTCTTTGGAGGAACAGTTAAAAGGTATTGTAACTGACATTCAATGTTTCATTAATGAATTATGGGTTAGATTAGGTTGTAGAATTGCAAAAACTGTAGCTGCTTTTCCTGGAACTGTTAGGGATTCCAAAACCATTGTAAATTCATTTTGGTAATCATTATTTTATGTAAAACTGTAAAGGTAATAGATATTTCCTTTGAACTTTATTTACAGTACTTTGTTAACAATTCCCGAAAGAAATAGCTAAACAAAAATTTTAAAGCAGAGCCTATTTCTACTATCTACAATATACTGACTTATATCTACTAAAACATTAAGTTCAGCAAACCTAAAAGTCCCTAATCTATTTTTTATCAAGGTGTGTGAAGTAAAGTATGTTTAATTTTTTAATCTGTTAAAGTAAATAATATGTTTAGCTAAAACTTGTAATAGCTAGCTACTTCTCTTTTGTCAAACATAGTAAAAAATTGTTTCTTTTGCCTTTGAACTTCCGTTATTGGCTTTCTGTGTTTCTTTTATTTATTATTTTATTATTTCTATATGGTCATGGATGTATTTTTTTCAGAACTTTATATTTTTTTCGGTGTGAATTAACTTTGCCAGCGATTAGCATTTAGTGGGATCTGTACTTAGGGTAGTGATGAACAAACATTCCTGCGATGACTATTGCTCGTATATGGTTCACTCAAAATTACAGTACAGTATAAGTATGTGTATATAGTTATGAAAGATTTATAAGTTTAATTTTGAAGTTAATTATTTCTTTTACGTTATTTTTGTGTTTTAGATTCGGCAGTTATTATTATTTTTAGATATCCACTGACGAGAAGTTAGTCATCGGACGAATATATGTGAATCCAAGCCAAGTGTCGTAATAAGTTATCTGTGGGGGAAATTTTGTTGTACTCGAAACATTTTTATATAGGCCTATGGTGTGTGTACCATGATTAAGCCTATAGCACCGTGGTGGAATATGACTCACCGTTGTTGTGGGTTACCATGACGCCAGCGGCTGTACTGTACGTTTCCGTCAAGCCTAGTGAGCTTTTATTTTATTTTCATTTTGCTTTTAACTTATGTTATTGACGTCCATTTTCCTTTAATTATCGTTTTATTTATGTAAACGTTTGTTATTTTCAGTATGTTCTTTAATTTTCCTGCGAATTCCTGTTAGAAATTAGGTGCGTAAAGTGTGCAGTGTTTATGTACAAATGTTCTTACGCTGAATATTCCTTGTAAAGGGTTGACTTAAAGTTCTCTACTAAAATTAAGATATAAAAATTACATTGAAATTAACACTGAGACTGTCGTAATTAGCTACGTTAACTCAACACTATTATGGGGACAAAACTATGGTAAAGAATCTCGAAGTATTCTGTATGATAATTTGGTCTCCTAAGGGATGCTAATTATATGTATCTAGATACGATAGATTTCTCGGTGTAATTTTGATGTTTTTATCCTTTTGTGTAATTTAGAATTTTTGTTTCAAAAGTTTAGTCTTTTTTTCACATTTTCAGTCGCCAGGAATTATTTATCGAAAGGACATTTGTGCTCTGCACCCAGCGTCTCACTAGGCTACTGGCGGAAATTTTGTCTTCTGGATACCATGATTTTAACCAAGGAATTTGGGATTATAGCGCCAGAATCTTTGTTTTAACCTGTGACATAGTGCCGGAGGATTATTTGACTTTCTGCTGTGTTGGGTACCATGGTATTGGGTACCAGGTTGAGTGATTGCAGAGCTGAAAAAATACCATCAGTAGAGGTTACCGTGATCAGACGTAGAGTAGCGTACCGATTTGTGGGGGTCCTGATGGATTTAGTTACTGTGTGTTGGAATTGGTACTATAATTGGGGGTACCCTATTTAATTTGAAGGTTACCTTCATAAAGGAGTACCATTATATAGTGTTATGCTGTGGCGTAGCGGGATTTCACCAACCACAATTCGGGGGGTGATACAATTTAGCGTGGCGTGGCATTGCGTAGCTTAGTATAAGAATGGAGGAATTTTTAACTGACTGTTTATAAGTCATTTCGTCGGATCCTTTTTTCTCTCAGTAATTTGCACCAACACACCGAACACCTTCGTAAAAAAAGTTAACTTACAATGTCATTATTGTTATATACTGAGTGAGCCGGGAGAAGGGACCCAGGGAGTCACATTAGCACAGGGACATTTTTGTACGGGTAAAACAGAAGAATATCTCTGTTTGTCTTGGTCTTCTTGTGTGTGTGTGTGTGTGTGTGTGTATATGTGTGTGTGTGTGTGTGTGTGTGTGTGTGTGTGTGTGTGTGTGTGTGTGTGTGTGTGTGTGTGTGTGTGTGTGTGTGTGTGTGTATGTGTGTGTGTGTGTGTGTGTGTGTGTGTGTGTGTGTGTGTGTGTGTGTGTGTGTGTGTGTGTGTGTGTGTGTGTGTGTGTGTGTGTGTGTGTGTGTGTGTGTGTGTGTGTGTGTGTGTGTGTGTGTGTATATGTGTGTAACTTTTGTGTGGGTCATTGACTTGTCTTTCATCTTCTGTGTTTGACATGTTGTTGATTTTTCTTCATTGTCTGACAACTTGTTTTTTTCAATTGAATTTGTAAATATTATTTTTATTTTTTTCAATTTGGAAGTGACGTGAGGATGTACACACACACACACACACACACACACACACACACACACACACACACACACACACACCAAAAATAAGTACATACTATGCTGGCGACCCAGCCCAAGTAATGATTGTACACAACTCAGAGAGAAAGAACTGTTGCCATTACAATTTAGCGGTCATTATCATTTAGATGAGGGTCACAGAGCCGCGGAAGGAATTAGCATTAGAGTCCAGGGTCTAACCGCTAGCAAGTTTGTACTGCAAATTAAAGTGTCAGAGCCATTCAGAATTGTTGCATTCCCAGCCATTAGTGCTTCGTGCATTCCTCTCGTGAGACAGTTTTTATTTAAAGTATGAAAGGAGGTTTCTATACATATGAACGATGTCTATTGTTTGTATTGACCCTTGTCACAACAGCGAATCTTAAAGCGATCACGATAGTGATTTTATTCTGTGGCACAAGAAACTTTCTTAATTCGCAAACCTTCGCTACCCTGAATTTATTTTACTTCTTAAAAACCAAAAGGTATACATTTGACAACTGACTGTTCTTTTGCGAAAAGAAATTGAAAAACAAAGTCCATAATCAGGCAGTTCTCTGTGTGTATGACCAACATCAAGGTGACACCGGTCCTAGACAGAGGTTAAAATAGGCCCAGCAACCTGTGTGGTAAATATAAATAATGGATCTAGCTGGAGAAAAAATTTTCAATACCGCGACATGCATGGTCTGGTACCCATCTGTCCACTCACCATTAATATTCCACAGGTGAAGGTTCCCATAAACAAATAATGTGAGGTTGCGTGTCTCGGCCTCCTCACTCACCTGTACAGAAGAACCGCCAAGCTTCTCATGATTCATCCTTACCTTCGTCCTGGTATTTAGTTCAGTGCCTTTAACCATTTCACGGTATACTTACTGTTGGCTCAGCAAAGATTTTCTCCGTATTGTTAAACACTGCTGAAGAGTTATTTGATTATGATGTAAGTGTGAACGCATCAATGATAATTCTGTTCAGATTAATATCCACAAAGATTAAACGAAGGGTAAATATCATATCAATTTGATTTATATTTCTTTGTAAAAAAACGATAACTGTTATGTAACGACACACACACACACACACACACATACACACACACACACACACACACACACACACACACACACACACACACACACACACACACACACACACACACGAACATAGTGAAGCCACAGTAAAACTATTTTCTAAGTGTTCTTGTGCTGAAGATACTAAAGTATATAAATTATTTCTACCATGATGGCAGTTTAGCAGATGGTGATGACCCACTACGTCATCCTCAGTGGCAAGATAAAAATATAATGATGCCACACAACTGGCCAAACTTGTGTGCTCACCCGCGCATAAACTAGAGAGTTGAGGCGCTAATGAGAGCTATTTTTTGGGTCATGAGTTTCTCAAGTGAGGGAGACGAGGGCGAGGCCAACGTTATTGAAAAATGTGGCGTCATCCTTCACCTTATGTCCTTACACACTTCTAACTTTATAATATACATATAATATATGAAAATATATTACAAACACACACACACACATATATTATATATATATATATATATATATATATATATATATATATATATATATATATATATATATATATATATATATATATATATATATATATATATATATATATATATAATAACCGTTCAGGTGACATTTGGGCGCTGTGGCATGACCAAGGGTTGACAGCTTCATATCTTCTTTCCTTCTCTTCCATAGAAGCGAAGGACAAGAGGAGGAGGATAAAGTAATTCGGGGGAGGAGGACAAGGTTGTCACATCTATTATGTACCTGTATGTAGGGGAGGAATGGATCACTCGGTCGGTCATGTACTGTACGGTACACCAGCTGCTATGTTTTACTGTGATGTTGTGTTTTATTGAGTGACTCATCATATGTGTCCTGGGCCGTCCTCAGATGCCTCCTGTAGTTGACTGTATTAGAAGGTTCGGACATTTGTTGGTATATTAGGTTCCCAGTCTACTGTCCATAGACTATTGTTATGGGATGAATCTGGGCGTCTGGTGGGATTTCTGCTTATTATTGGTGCAGTTGAATTTTACATTGTATTTCCTTTATCAAAATTATGATACGAGAAAGTTGAGGCTTTAATTAGTGGATGTTAGTGAAGTAAATTAGTATGGATAAAATTAAGGAGTTAAAAAGTAGAACAATATATTTGTATTTGAAAACATAAGTACTGGATGGATCAAGATTTTCTGAAGCTTGTGCTCTATGTTGTTTTCTAACTTTTGGTACAAGAAGTATCTTAACACACAAAACTTAAGTTCAAGGCAGCGGCAAATTTTCACTAAGATAATACTGTACCTTCACGGTGTCTTATCTCGTAATCCAATTTAAGTGAAGAAAAAGAAGATAAAGAAAAAATCACAGAGACCCGAGAACCCGGACCCTGGCCTGGGTTATGTTACCATGGAAACATCTTGGCGTCTACAGCCCTGTGTTTAGGCTTCCATGATGTGTGTGATGATCTATGCGAGGATGAGACTCCCTAAGTGAAGCGTCTCTCTTATCACTGTACTTATTTCTTTTGACCTGAAGGAAAAGGATGAGGTAAATTACTGTGAACACGTAGATCAGGATACACTGTGTCTTGAGGGACGGTACTTTGCTATTTTATATTTCTTTTCTGACATCTGATCGAAGTATTTTGCATAAATATACAAATAAATCACTGTGGGTGCACGTGATCCATGTACATATGTAATAGTTACAAACAAGAAAGAAAACACGAAGAGTTTTAGGCATTTCACTGTTGTTTCATAATAACTATCTATCTATCTAATAAATGATTAAAATCAGTATTCATTTAGATACTGTATAAGACCCCAAAGCAGCCGGGTATTAATTCTGTTCTTGGAATTTCATCCGGCTGACATAACGGAAAAAATTACACGAATTGTAAATAAGAGAGTTGAAAGGTGAAGTACTGTACTGTATAGTTCTACTTACCTGCAGGTAGTGTTGACGTGGGCACTACTGGTACATAGGGCTGGAGAGAACGTGTTATAAGAGACCCAAGCAGCGTCTGGCGGGTGTGTAAGGGGTCGACCTGCCTACCTCCCGGCTTCTTCCCGTCCCTGCTCATGACTACTAATAACAGGAAAACACGCCTGACACTGACACACGACGTTCACGAAATACACTTCTGGGAATTTATTAAAAAAAAGAAAAAACGTGGATGGTCACTGAAAATATGTAATAGAAGTAAATAGACTCCATACAAATCGACCACATCACTGGGACATCTTTCTGAATATTTTGTTCTAAGAGGGAAAAGGAGAGAGGTGGTCACAGAGGAACAAGTATGAAGTAACTTGACAGTTAACATTCGGAAAATTATGAGTAAAGGAGGAACAGTATATAGATGGTAGAGGGTTAGAGAGATGCGTAATGACATTAGTTTATGGATGACTGGTGAAGGAATTGGGGGGAGGGGGTGGGGGGTGGAAACATGACGGCGATGGAAAGAGAGATGGGAAGACAGTGTATATATCCTTACGCGTTGGCTTCCTCTGAGGGATGATTTGTACACTTGTCTTGTGTTGACTCTTAGTATTTCCTGGTGTTTCTGAGTACATCATGTTGTCTCTGAGTACCTCCTGTTGTCCCCGAGTACCTCCTGTTGTCTCTGAGTACCTCCTGTTGTCTCTGAGTACCTCCTGTTGTCCCCGAGTACCTCCTGTTGTCCCCGAGTACCTCCTGTTGTCCCCGAGTACCTCCTGTTGTCTATAAGTACCTCGATGTCCCTGAGTACCTCCTGTTGTTTCTGTGTATCTCCTGTTGTCCCTGAGTGCTTTCTGTTGTCCCCGAGTACCCCCTGCTGTCTATAAGTACCTCGATGTCCCTGAGTACCTCCTGTTGTTTCTGTGTATCTCCTGTTGTCCCTGAGTGCTTTCTGTTGTCCCCGAGTACCCCCTGCTGTCTATAAGTACCTCGATGTCCCTGAGTACCTCCTGTTGTTTCTGTGTATCTCCTGTTGTCCCTGAGTGCTTTCTGTTGTCCCCGAGTACCCCCTGCTGTCTATAAGTACCTCGATGTCCCTGAGTACCTCCTGTTGTTTCTGTGTATCTCCTGTTGTCCCTGAGTGCTTTCTGTTGTCCCCGAGTACCTCCTGTTGTCTATAAGTACCTCGATGTCCCTGAGTACCTCCTGTTGTTTCTGTGTATCTCCTGTTGTCCCTGAGTGCTTTCTGTTGTCCCCGAGTACCTCCTGTTGTCTATAAGTACCTCGATGTCCCTTTAGAGATATCATTTTTTTTTCTTAGGTCACGTAATCATATATGTCAGCTCAAACTTATATAACTATATCACTTGATTTATACCGACGGATCTGATTGGACGATTACTACAATTATCCGGATGGCATTTTTGCGACTCGGAAGTAGGTCGTAATTCATGGACGCTGATTGGCTCTTGTTGTGTATGTCACTCGTCGCTGGTTACACGTAACTGTGAGCTTAATGTTGTATAGTTTCGGTATATAGTAGTTAGTAGAGAGAGACGGTACTTCAGGAAACATCTCTGGATGAACTAGTAATCGAATCGAAATCCTTCGTGAATGATATGCAAAACTGTTTTCACTTTTTTATCCATCTCTTCAGTCAATTATGATTTTGAGGAACTGTCATCAGTCGTGGTGTGTGTGTGTGTGTGTGTGTGTGTGTGTGTGTGTGTGTGTGTGTGTGTGTGTGCGCATTGACTTGCAATTTGATAAGTACCATCGTTACTCTCACACATGTCAAGAACACTATTTTCTGCTATATCAATTTAATATTTGAATTTCTGTTCCTTTACTAACTATATCATGAGCGCCATCTTTATATACCTCATGGGATGGGCAAGAGATAAGTAATTTTCTCCTGGAAATCTGGTCCCTCTATACAAGATTTCCTTTACCTTTTACCCTCAGTTTCCTCTCGGATTTCACTTACCATTTTCCTAATTTTTTCTTGCCACTCCCCTGCGTATGGCTTTGAATCCTACCCATGGTGACTTTCAGAGCTCCTCACTTCTGGTTCAGTTTTCTTCGCTTCAGGCTTCAGTGCTTCACTCCTTCAACCTCCAGCATTCCTCGCTTTGGGTGCCCGCACTTTTCGTCTCCTGTGCTGGCCACCGATGGCTTTGATGCCTTCCAATATTCGTCCTTCAGGATCTATTATTTTGGGGATAAGTTATGGCCTGATTTTGACTTTCAAGAATCTCCATTTTCAATCACCATTACTTGTCAATATTCACATTTTCTTGTTCCGGTGTATTTGTTTTTTATGTTGTTATTTTTGTTGAGTCCCGCCTCCGACATATAACTTTTCTACTTTTGTCTTTCAGTATTTCTTCTTTCTACTTGCTGCCTACTCTTGTTTTATCTTTCAGTGTTCCACGATTTCAACTTCCAAAACCACCAATATATAACTTCCAGTACTTCAATCTTTCCAGCAACCCTCCCAACACACGTTCCTATCTGCCTGCATCCTTTCGACGCCTTTCTCTTCTAGTTTCCAGATTCCTTTACGACTGTTTTAGTTTTCTGTCCTCGCTTCTTTCTTCATGGCTTCCGGAACTACGTTGTAAGATTTGTTAATGATAAAATAGTTTGCGTCTCCTTCGTCGTTGATATCGTGTGTTTTCAGCTCACTGTCGACACAACCACCATCATTTAACACGTAGCTATACTTCCTCTGAAAGAATAAAATCCGCCACCTGTTTGTATGTATATAAAGTAGTCAGGTCACTACAAGGTTTTTTTAACGCCTTTGAACAAAAACCTCAAGTGTCGCAAGAACTATATTTGTTAGGTATTTAGAGTAAATTATTCTGTAAAGGAAAGTATTAGAAGTTTTTTTTTTACAATATTATTTATAATTTACGTCTTGTCAGGTTCCATGAACACTTTCGTCAATTGTCACATCGAGCACCTAACTGGTTATGATAAGTTCACTAAATTAAATCGTACGCCAATTTTTCTTTCAGTTTTAATGCAATAAAGAGTAAAGTGTAACAATATTATTAATAATTTGATGCTCACAAATTACAAATACAAGCATGACCCTGAATCACCAGGAGGCAGAGAAGGGACCTTATCACATTTTATCAAGCGTTCGAACGTCAATTGTCAATTTAATTATGAATCACTGTTACTTCATATGTATTTTATAATTTTTCCTACATTTACTTTATTAACGTTAAGTATCTCTTCAAGCATTTTGTGTATAAACTAGTTAGATGAAAATATAAAAATATCACTAATGCTTCGGTTTGTATTGATGTTATCATCGTTCCAGAACACTGACACACAAAGTAACTATAATTTTCATACATATAATGGTGCGCTCTAGTCACAGATCCTTGCTGACCTAAGGTTCATTTTACGCTACTGCCACACTACGCCTGGTGTTATGTTAAAGGAATGACTCTCGCTTCACATGCATAATAACAGGAAAGTCTCAAGCAATGCCAGTTCCAATAATGGCGAAAAGACAATAACGAATATAAGTTTCAATGTGAATTATTGTATTATGAACCTAAAGATAATTGGTGATTATATACATAAAGACTTTTAATTAAAGGCCTTGAAAGCAACGGCGCCTGGCCATGGTCGTATATATCACTCAACACTCGACCACTTTATCAACTCACTCAGCCCATGACGAAGCAACATCAGGAAACAGGACCATTCCCACGGCAGTTTTGGCTCGACACTGTAATATCCACTAGCGGAGAGCGCTGCTGCCTCCACTTCTCACATCGCTCCTGAACCAAGAAGACCTCTCAACAAGACCTCCTGCTGGACCCGGAACTGTGAAGACCGCCCTCTCCCTTGTACCATTGTTGGCCATCTTCCCGGACCGGACCACCCACGACTGTCATCGTCCACAACAACTCACGAGCGTTCTCGGTTTATCGAGCATTAGCTTGCCCTCCCCACTGGTGGTGTGAGTGACCCACACTCCAGCTGGAGAGCAGTTATAGCGCGATATTCCCGGCGTGGTTTGAGCTCTTTTCCTTCTACTACCATTTTTCCTTTTTCGCTCTGGCCTAGGGACCTGCACCCTCAAAGTGTATTCGTCCTGCGGTCCCCCCTGTAACTGTTCACCTCCCTCCCAGGAGATTGTGAACACGAAAGGGGGTCGGAGCAAAACCCTCCCCAGCCGAGTCTTTCCAGGAAAACCGTGATCGTGCGGGTCCACCTGGAAGGAGGGTAGCAATCCTTATCTTTCCCAAATAGGCACACTTAGCTCACGTCTATAAGTGAGCAGTCACATACACTAGGAAGTAGGCTTCCCCAACGGGGCTCCGGGAGAGAAGCTCAGGAACCACTCTAGGACCACCAGCCAGTGGGGAGTGCTGTAATTCCTCTGCTATTTACTCAACCGGAATAGGTAGGATCCTGGGCCGCCAGAAACTGATGAAGTCAGTAGTCCTCCGGTACCCAAAGGAACTACCTCTCGAACCCCTGGAGAACCACCCGAAGATCTTAAAAGCCGAGAGATGCTCTCCCCTGTCCGACAAGACGGCCACCACGAAACAAGTGCTCATAACGCACTACGGCTCACCCCCCAGCACCATAGACCTCAAAACCTGGGGATCTACGAAGTGAGGCCCTTCGTCCCAGAGCCCCTGCGGTGCTTCAGATGCCAGAAATACGGGCACCATCAGACAAGGTGCACGTACAAGGAAATCTGCGCAGTCTGCGCACAGAAGCACGGCACACACTCCTGCCTCACCAAGCTGAAGAATGGGGAAAAAATTGCCCCCAAGTGTGCCAACTGCGGGGGCAAACACCACGCCTGGAATCCTGGATGCTCCGAGAAAACAAAGAGGGTCCAGGCAAACCGACCAGCAGCAAGACCGGCCCCCACCGCCTACACACCAGCCCCACCAAGTACCTTCGTGTGGGGAACCCAAAGGCCCAAACAACAGAGACAACCTCCTCAGCCAGTCAACACCCAAAGTGCAGCCCAGTTTCCTGGCCTCACTACAGCCACACCTCAGCCACCCAAGCAGCAGACAACGACAACCACGAGCAAGACAAAAGAAGCACACACCAAGGCACCAGAAGGAATGATACACGTATCAGACCTAGCCAAGGTACTGACAACCTTCGCGGAGGCCTAGCCGGACTACTGGGCCACAAGATCCAACCCACACAGCTCCAAACACTCATGGGGAGCGTCCTCGGGCAAGTCGCCACAGCTCCAGCCACCTCAGTGGAGGAAGCCACGCCGGTCATCACACGAGTGACAGCCGAGGTACACTCTACACCGAAGAAGGCCACCAGAGAACCCAAGATACCGACAGCTCCCAGAAAGAAACTGGACGTTTCAACTCCCCTGAACCGAACCACGGCCCAGAAGGCAAAAACCACAGAACACGAAGATATGAACCTGATCCAGTTGGAATCGAGCTTGGACATCTCCATCGAGGACCACCAGAAGTCCCCGATGAAACAGTGGTGGAAAACATCAGCACCCTGAACATCCTAACATGGAATGCTCAAGGCATCAAAAACAAGAAACACCTCCTACAAGAAGCAGCAGCCAAGGACAAGCTTGACATCATACTCCTACAAGAAACACTTCTACAAGAACACCACTGTTTCAAATTCAGCGGTTACAAGACATACAGGAGGCATTTCACGCAGGCGTCAACAAGAGGATGTATGATCTTGGTCAAGTCAAACATACCCTCCGCCGATGTCACGCAGCAATTTCCATGTGGGGAAAACATCGAGACACAGGCCGTCAAAGTAACCCTCCAAGAACGGGAATTAACTGTTCACAACATCTACAAGAACCCAAGGGGCTCACTGGAGGTTACTCAATTATTTGCTTCAGCCGCTGACCACGCCACACTCATAGGAGAGGATTTCAACGCACATCATCCCTTCCTAAGCTCGGCAAGCCCCACAAATGAAGACGGCCTACACCTATACACCACCTTTCAAGATACACCCGAGATCTGCCTCCTGAACACCGGAGAGCCCACCCACACTAGGGGAGGAAGGCTAGATCTGACCTTCGTCTCCAGTGCACTACAGCCTTCGGCCTCCTGGCAGATACACCCCACGCTGACCAGTGACCACTTCGCCACCCTAACAACGCTCAAGGTGGACAAACTCCCCACTCCACCCCCCCCGAGATGGAGATACAACACTCAAAAGGCAGACTGGGGACTCTTCAAGAAACACCTGGCTAAGTGGCGCGAAAAATCACAGCCAGCCGGCGCAGCACCCGCGGATGAGACAACCCTCCACCACCAATTGGTCGAGGCGTTTCACCTAGCGGCAGAAGAGGCTATCCCAAAAACAAAACCCACATCAAGACAGTACAATGATTACTGGTACTACTGTCCCAGGGTGAAAGAACTCAACCACAGAGTGAACATGGCCAGAAGAAACTACAGGAGACATCCCACGGCAACAAACAGACATCTCCTGCAAGTCATAGTTAAGGATACCAGGGAAGAGAAGGAAGAAATAAAAAACGTAAGCTGGCTCAAGTGGTGCTCCGAACTGAACGAGCACACCTCCCTTGGCAAGATGTGGGCCCAGATCCGAAGGGCATCTGGGAAGGCAACACCACCACCACCAACCCATCCCAGCCCAGAAGAGGAAGCCGAGAGACTTGCAAAACTGTTCTCTGACCGAGCAGCAACGAAAAACCTCCCGAGACAGGCGGAGGAGACACAACAGCGTCTGCGACAGGTCAGACTCCAGATGATCGAAGAGGCCTGCAACAGTGAAGATGACACTGACAGACCATTCAACCAGCAACAACTCCAGAAGTCGCTAAAACGAAGCAAGGACACAGCACCAGGGGCCGACAGGATAACCTACTCCATGCTTTCTCATGCCGGTACAGCCGGACACGAGGCTCTGCTGCAAGCCATCAATGCCTCGTGGACAGCACAAAGACTCCCACCGGAATGGAAGAAGGCAGATATACAGCCCATTCCGAAGCCCAGAGAACCAGACAAGCCGAGGCCCATCTCCCTTCTCAGCTGCATAGCGAAGACCGGAGAAAGAATGGCTCTCAACCGACTCAAATGGAAAGTAGGCAGCCCACACCCTCACATCTTTGCTTACACCGAGAACACCGGCACAGGCAACAACATCGCCGAGATACTCAGCACAGTGGACAACAAACCAGCTCTGGTGGTCTTCCTCGACCTGGAGAAAGCCTTTGAACTAGCAAATCCATTGGCCATTTCAACTACGCTCGCTATAAATGGCGTCAAAGGAAGGTTGCTGGGGTGGATCCAGAACTACCTCACACAGAGAGGAGCACGAGTACGCTTCCAGGGAGCAACCTCAAGCTGCAGGGTCCATGAAAACGGAACCCTACAAGGAGGCATCCTCAGTCCAATGCTGTTCAATGTCCTGATGAAAAATCTAGTCAAACTTCCTTTCAGACAAACAGCCAAGCTCCTATGCTATGCAGACGACTTACAGCTTATAGTAAGAGGATCGAACAGACTAGCCAACACGCAACACGCACTCCAACTTATAGAAGAGGAGTGCAACAGACTTGGACTCAAGATAAATCCAGCCAAGTCGAAAGCGATGGCCATCTGCACAAACACACCAGACAAGTTGCTCTCCATACAAAACACGCCGGTAATCTGGACCAACGCCCACCAGTGTCTTGGAATCTGGTTTGACCAGAAACTCACCTTCAAGCCGCAACTCGAGTATCTCAGGCACAGGACGAAGAGCAGACACAATATAATGAGGTCGCTCACCAGCAAATCCGCAGGAGGAAACCTTCATGTGCTCAAAGCCTACTACACAGCCGCCATCAGATCGCTGGTAGATTACAGTGCTCCAGCACTCATTGGACTGAGAGAAGACCAAATAGCTAAGCTAGAAGTCATCCAAAACAATGCTCTCAGGACCATGCTCGGAGCACCCATGTGGACCAGAATTTGCAATCTGCAAATGGAAACCGAACTACCACCCCTGGCAGTACGAGTCAAGCAGGTGACAGCCGGTCTCCTCGCCAAAATCTGTAGAGCAGACAAGCCCACAGTTGCCAAGATTCGAATCTGTGCCTCCCTCCACCTCGACCACAGAGTGCGAGGGGCCACCTGGTCGCACGAGGCAAGCGAGGTCATCCGACACCTGCAAGCAGAAACACTCGTCAAGAACAACCAAGACACACGAGACAATGGTTACGCTGTTCCTCCACCATGGAGCCCTCCACCAGCCACACTCAAATTCACCGACCTAGGCGATAGTAAAGCCAACCTCCAGAAGGAGGACCTCAAAAATAACTCTCGAAGCCATAGCCACCGAGACACCGGCTGATGCAGCATCATACTTCACAGACGGCTCGGTGGACCCAAAACATCATAGATCCGGAGCGGCCTTCTACACCCAAGGTCAGACCCTCCAATGGAGACTTTCCAACGACTGCTCCACCCTACAAACAGAACTGATAGCAATCTCAAAGGCCCTACAACACGCTGCAACACAACACAACAAGTCCATCATAATTCACACGGACTCGAAATCGGCCATGCAGGCGCTGCAACACAGTCAACCAAGAGACAACGTCCACATCATCACCTCGATCCTCGCACAGCTACAGGAATTCCAAAGCCAAAACCGACCAGTCGTCTTACACTGGATTCCCAATCATGTAGGGATCGGAGGAAACGACGTGGCAGACGAAGCAGCCAAGGCAGCTACACGTTCTAGTAGCGTACACATCCAAGTTCCAGCAAGTGTGCAACAGATCAAGAATCACCTCAGAAAGACTACCAAGCTCCACATCAAAAAGAGCTTCCTTCATGCACTCAACGCTGGTTCCCAATCAGCCAAATGGTACCTGGCGGCCACAAAAGGGAACCACCTTTCGCTGACAAGAAAACTCCAAGACAAACCCAAGTCAGCCTTCATCGACTACGACTAGGGTACAAGTGCTCCTGGCAGATGATCGGAAATGACGTCATGGAATGCACCTACTGTCAGGAGCCAGCAGCCAACCCACTTGAACACTATCTCCTCGATTGCGAGGTCACACAAAGCCTCCGAAACAGAACTCAAATCTCCCAAGAAACACACACAACACCAGCGGCCACTCTAACCCGAAAGGCCCATACAGACCACATTCACCACCTACTCCGGGTCATCACACGATACCCACCACCCAGATAGCTTAGAAAGCATCCTCTCCCAGCAAGTGCGGACCCCAGTTCGGGGCGCGCGCCACTCCGAGGCTGACC
>NW_024741333.1:0-11184 GCF_018991925.1 Homarus americanus
AGTAGATGAATTTACAAGTTGGAGTCATTTTTATTTTTTACGTATTTTTTCTGGTGAGAATTTTTTTTCTTCATTTATTCACTAAAAGTTAAAACGCCATTAAAGTTCAAATTATTTTATACTTTCTGGTTATTTATTTATTTTTTATCTTAATCATCAAAGTTAGCTACAGTTGAGGAAGTAAAGAATTTATCTATCTATAATTTTATGGAAACCGTCGTCAAAGTTGTAGGGTTTAAGTGAATCTTTTTTTTCCCAGTGTGTAGCGAAATTTTCCTGTGTCATTCGCCTAAATTTTAATAATGCCTTCAACTATATTTTCTCCTTGACTTTCGATTATCATTCAGGTCAATACCGTGACTCCTGTAACTAGTAAATTAGCTCATTTTGACTTCTTTAAGCTGATCTATCAAATACCATCTTTTTTTTTAACCCACAATGCAGATATAATTGTTCTCACTCGTCCGAATTATTTACGGTATAAAACTCGTTGGGAAAAATGACCTTCTCAGTCCAGTCTAAGGAGCGAGGGGGGGGGGGGCACCACACATTTGACCTATTCCAATTACCATGTAAACAAGTGAAAAAACCCGCTGTTATTTACACTCCTAACACCGTAATTATAGTTTATACTCGCTACTTATCTGTTATGTCTGACAGCGTTTCATTCTATTTGTTTGTAAGTTAAAATTTTACCTATTCATAGTAGCGGCCAGGACGATATCACCCTTAACTATCCGTAAAAGCTTCTACTAACGCTGAGCTTTATCCGTGTACTGTTTAAAAGGCTCCATCCATCCATCCATCGACTTCTCAGCAGGTCATGGCAGGAGCGGAGTTCAGTCAATGTTTAATTAGGTTAACAGCTGTTCTCTCCAGTACAGTGTGTGTGATCAAGCCACGTCTTTCACCAGTGTCTTCTTAGTGTATTATCCGTCAT
Organism: Homarus americanus; assembly: GCF_018991925.1. NCBI lineage: Eukaryota > Metazoa > Arthropoda > Malacostraca > Decapoda > Nephropidae > Homarus > Homarus americanus. Next base: position 941 of record NW_024741333.1, read on the forward strand.
TACGTGAACTTGAAGACTTAATTCAGATCCAATTAAGGTCAAATTATCAACCTTCTCTCTCTCTCTCTCTCATTTTTGCTATTCACTTCTTTCATTTTAACTTCCCCTTCCCTCACTCCCTCCCTCGTCCATCCTTACCTCTCCTTCCTTCTCCTTCCTTCCCTCCCTCCTAAGATATAGAGCCTTGTTTGATGTGTCAATATTTTTGCCCCCTCCCTCTCTGCCCTAGATGAAGATTTGTGAGTTGCTGGTGTGTGGAACAGGAAGGGAATTGGAAGGGGGAAAAAGAAAAGGTATATAGAGATGAAGGAACGAGGAAATAAAGTAAAATGGGAATAGGGGAAATGAAGAAAGAAGGGAGTTGCAAAAAAAAAAGAGAAAGCATTGGAACTAGGGAAATAAAAGAGAATGAGAATTGGAGGAAAGAAGAAATGGGAAATGGTTATTAAAGACAAAGACGAATGGGGATAATGGGGGAAATAAAGGGGAAGGAAATGGATAAATAAGAAGAAAAAAAATATTATGAAAATCAATACAAAGAAAAAAAATGATTTGAAAGAAGGAAATAAAAGATTGCTAACGAAAAAAATGAAGAGTGAAAGTAGATGAAAATACGAATAGTAGGATGAAGATAAAAGGGGAAGAGTATTTAGAGAATAAGGGTATACGTAGGAGAGAAGAAGAGAAGAAAGGAAATGATCTTTAAAACCTTGTATACTGGTAGTTCTTGGGGTCGATTGGGGTAAATAGATGGATAATTTGGGTTTGATAAGGGTCATAGGCAGTAGTGAAGATCAAACGATATAGAAAACGTGAAGCAGGGATGGATGAGGGGGGGGGGGGTCGGGTGTTACTAGCAAGTCATCCTAACGTCCAGGTGTTTATGACTTAACTGATGGATTATGTTCCCTAAAGTAATTTGTCAAGGTGTGTTGAAAGTTGGTACTCGTGTTATATACACCTGTTTCTTACCTGCTTACGAAAGAGCTTAGGTATGATAATTATATCTCTTAAGTGTAACCGTTTGAGTTATTGTTAAGATCAATAATGTTGTCTGTTTCCATCATGGCGGCTGTGGTAACCTAACCAAATACACACACCTTAACCTCACATAACCAAAGCTTTTTACTTCACATAACCAAAGCTTTTTACCTCACATAATCAAAGCTTCTTACCTCACATAACCAAAGCTTCTTACCTCACATAACCAAAGCTTTTTACTTCACATAACCAAAGCTTTTTACCTCACATAATCAAAGCTTCTTACCTCACATAACCAAAGCTTCTTACCTCACATAACCAAAGCTTCTTACCTCACATAACCAAAGCTTTTTACTTCACATAACCAAAGCTTTTTACCTCACATAATCAAAGCTTCTTACCTCACATAACCAAAGCTTCTTACCTCACATAACCAAAGCTTCTTACCTCACTTATCCAAAATATTTTACCTCACATAACCAAAGCTTTTTACTTCACATAACCAAAGCTTTTTACCTCACATAACCAAAGCTTCTTACCTCACATAACCAAAGCTTCTTACCTCACTTATCCAAAATATTTTACCTCACATAACCAAAGCTTTTTACTTCACATAACCAAAGCTTTTTACCTCACATAACCAAAGCTTTTTACCTCACATAACCAAAGCTTCTTACCTCACATAACCAAAGCTTCTTACCTCACTTTTCCAAAATATTTTACCTCACATAACCAAAGCTTTTTACTTCACATAACCAAAGCTTCTTACCTCACATAACCAAAGCGTCTTACCTCACTTATTCAAAATATTTTACCTCACATAACCAAAGCTTTTTACTTCACATAACCAAAGCTTTTTACCTCACATAACCAAAGCTTCTTACCTCACTTATCCAAAATATTTTACCTCACATAACCAAAGCTTTTTACCTCACATAACCAAAGCTTCTTACCTCACTTATCCAAAATATTTTACCTCACATAACCAAAGCTTTTTACTTCACATAACCAAAGCTTTTTACCTCACATAACCAAAGCTTCTTACCTCACTTATCCAAAATATTTTACCTCACATAACCAAAGCTTTTTACTTCACATAACCAAAGCTTTTTACCTCACATAACCAAAGCTTCTTACCTCACTTATCCAAAATATTTTACCTCACATAACCAAAGCTTTTTACTTCACATAACCAATGCTTTTTACCTCACATAACCAAAGCTTCTTACCTCACTTATCCAAAATATTTTACTTCACATAACCAAAGCTTTTTACTTCACATAACCAAAGCTTTTTACCTCACATAACCAAAGCTTCTTACCTCACTTATCCAAAATATTTTACCTCACATAACCAAAGCTTTTTACTTCACATAACCAAAGCTTTTTACCTCACATAACCAAAGCTTCTTACCTCACTTATCCAAAATATTTTACCTCACATAACCAAAGCTTTTTACTTCACATAGCCAAAGCTTTTTACCTCACATAACCAAAGCTTCTTACCTCACTTACCCAAAATATTTTACCTCACATAACCAAAGCTTTTTACTTCACATAACCGAAGCTTTTTACCTCACATAACTAAAGCTTCTTACCTCACTTATCCAAAATATTTTACCTCACATAACCAAAGCTTTTTACTTCACATAACCAAAGCTTTTTACCTCACATAACCAAAGCTTCTTACCTCACTTATCCAAAATATTTTACCTCACATAACCAAAGCTTTTTACTTCACATAACCAAAGCGTTTTTCCTCATAACCAAAGCGTCTTACCTCAATTATCCAAAATATTTTACCTCACATAACCAAAGCTTTTTACCTCACATAACCAAAGCTTCTTACCTCACAACCAAAGTATATGGTAGAAATAGGCTGGTTAAGTGTGGTTGCTTTTGCCAGTTTTAAAATTAACTTGTACACTTTTAACCAACAAATTGATTTAGGCAATACCCAGTGTTAAGCCACAGAGGTTTGATGGAACTTGATATAGAAACACAATAGAAAAATAATCCCTTGTTATATATGTTAATAAAATCGCTTAATGGTTCAAAATGGACCTAGATTTTGGTTTTCATTATTACCAACATTTTACACCACTCTTGACTCCACTGACTGTACAATTCCCGTTCTGGTTATATGCACTATTGATGTCAATGTCAGTCTGTTCAATACTCACATTACTCAAAGCATTTATAAAAGGCATCGTGAGAGTCAAAAGTCTTTTCATAATTAATAAAACCCAATATTGTGAGCATATGTGGAACACCTCCTGGGCTAAACTTGCAGGTGATCTTTAGTACTAGAGATACCTTTAATGACAGACAGACATACACAGACAGACAGATGTGTTGAGCTGTGTGTGGGGTGAGGTAGTGGAGTACTGTACTGGAGTTGGGTATAACTATGTCATTCCTTAGTCCCCAGTTAATGAGCGGTGGACTGAAGCGACTATAGTTAGTGACGAGTTTTAGTGATTTTTTTGGTTTTCTGTTTTAGATAAATCTATATAAAATAATTGTTCTGTTTAGAAATTAGAACATAGAAAAGAGTATACAAAAGGGTTATGTTAATTAAAAAAGGTAGAACACACGCACACACACACACACACACACACACACACACACACACACACACACACACACACACACACACACACACACACACACACACACACACACACACACACACACACACACACACACTTATGCTCATCAATAGTGCCTAAGAAAACCCCTGCTCGCTGGAAATATGTCGACTGACTCCACCATTGGGATCAGCGTCAACAATTCTGCTCCCAACTATACCGCCCTTCAGGATTTATTGAACAGTCTCCAAAGCTGGGCCACCAACAACCATGTCACCATCAACCATACCAAGACCATGGTTATGCACATCAACCTCTCCTCCGACATTGTCCTACCTCCTTCCATTACTCTAGGTCCGAACACACTCCAGGTTGTAGATTCCACGAAGCTCCTCGGCGTCACCATAGACAACAAACTTAATTGGAAACCACACGTCAGTGAAGTTGTCAAATCCTCCAGTTTCCGTCTCCACCTCCTCCGCCGACTCAAGTCCTCGGGTTCCTGCACTGAGCTCCTCAGTGTTTACACAACATTCATACTTCCCAAGCTCACCTATGCCTCCCCACCTGGTCTTCACCCTAAATGCCACCTGGCATAAGCACCTGAAAAAGAGGTAAAAAGAGGGGCATGCAAGATTATTCTCTCCCCTTCCTACTCCACATATCAAGAAGCGCTCAACACACTGACCCTTTCGACTCTCACTGACCATCACCACGACCTCATCCGCAAATTTGGTAAGAAGCTTCTACACCATCCCCGACACCGGCTCCCACTACCACCTGAGATCCCTTGTCCGAGAATTGCTGTTCGACACCACAACCGCATCCAGCCCATACGTGCACGAACTGATCGCTATAAGAACAGCCCAGTCCCAACCATTGTACAAATTATCAATAACTTTTAATAAATCAGTGCATTCACTCCCAGTAAACACTGCTCCTTACACTGTCACTATGTTGAAATGAACTGTAGTTTGAGCTTTTCCCCATCTAGTTATTATATGTCTTATTTGTGTCACTTATGTTACTTGTATATTATTTGTAATTCGTAACCCATTCCCCAAATATGTAACTGTATATTTTCAGCCTTCTGGCTGCCAAGCTCTTTCAATAAACCGTTAATTATTATTATTATTATTATTATTACACACACACACACACACACACAAGAGAATCTTACACTAGTTTTACTCTTCCTTGTCATCTTGTCTTCTTCCCACTCGTCCTTGTTATCTCCTTTATCTTCCTGTCTATATTGTCCTCCTCTTCCCACTCACCTTATCCACCCTGTTATCCTCCCACTTATTGTATTCTCCTCTCATTTATTTGATCTTTATCCCACTCACTTTATCCATCTTCCATTAATCTTGTTGTTCTCCCGCTCAGCCTGTCTGCTTCCCACTCATCCTGTCCTTCTCCCACTCACTGTATCAATCTTCCATTAATCTTGTCCCCCTCCCACTCACTCTGTCCCCTGTGTGACTCTTTCCTTCCCCGTCCCTTCAACACCACCTTCCTTCCATCCTTCCTCTCATTCTGTGCATCATCCTATTTTATCCTGTTCACAAGTTTATCCCTTTCTACTTAGCATCTCCCTCTCTGTCACACTCCCCTCTCGCTTCCCTCTCTTCCTCCTCCTCCTCCTCCCACTCATAGACATACTAGAGTCTCTACTTTCCTATACCTTTCAATGGACCTCTGTGGCGAGCGTATAATCTCTCTCTCTCTCTCTCTCTCTCTCTCTCTCTCTCTCTCTCTCTCTCTCTCTCTCTCTCTCTCTCTCCCCTATTTATAAAGCCTTAAGATCCCGTTCAGCCATATTTTTTGTTCCTATGTTTTTAAAGAATCTCTGTGTGAAATACTAAAGCTACTCTGATTGTATACTTTAGTAATTACTCAACCAAATTAAATCTTCCCTGGGTCACTGTTACTCATGCCGGGGATACATTCATTCACTCGCACGTCTCTCCTCAACTATTGCCTTCTCGTTTACGTCTCGCTATAATGAAGTTTGTCGTTAGAAGAAATATTTAATTTTATTTTGTGTATGGAGAAAATACGATGATATTTGGGTATATATGAACTGCGTACAGTGAAATCTCCATATAACGGATTTCTCTATCTAATCCGATATTACGGACTTTCATATAAATAAAGTACCTTAGCTGCAGGTGTTGCATTTAGCGGATTCTTGATATAACGGATTTTCCTCTCCATATAGTCCGTTAATTAAAGTTCCCACTGCTTGTTCTGAGTAATAAGAAACGAAATGAGACTTGGGTATACTGTACACCTGTTGCCATAGTTCCCCCGTAAAGTTAGAAGCTGTAAACTGGAAATATTTTGAGATACGGAATTTTCTTCACCCATAAGGATTAAACAGAGTTACTGTGTTAGTATGTGTGTTTATTTTTCTAGACTTAATCTTACCTGTCTCTCTTACCACACTAATTACCTGTGTATTAGTTCCTTTACCTATTCCTGCCACCTACTTTATCACATCTTTTTTCTCCCTTCACTCTGTCTTACCTTTTTCTTCTTTCTTCTTCTAGGTTAGGATTCTTATTCTTGTTCTTCGTATTCTTATACTTATTCTTCGTATTCTTATTCTTATTCTTCGTATTCTTATTCTTATTCTTCGTATTCTTATTCTAATTCTTTGTATTTTTATTCTTATTCTTCGTATTTTTATTCTTATTCTTCGTATTCTTATTCTTATTCTTCGTATGCTTATTCTTCTTATTCTTCTTATTCTTATTCTTCTTATTCTTCTTATTCTTCTTATTCTTATTCTTATTCTTCTTATTCTTATTCTTGTTCTTCATATTCTTATTCTTCGAATTCTTATTCTTATTCTTCGTATTCTTATTCTAATTCTTTGTATTTTTATTCTTATTCTTCGTATTCATATTCTTATTCTTCGAATTCTTATTCTTATTTTTCGTATTCTTATTCTAATTCTTTGTATTTTTATTCTTATTCTTCGTATTTTTATTCTTATTCTTCGTATTCTTATTCTTATTCTTCGTATTCTTATTCTTATTCTTCTTATTCTTATTCTTCTTATTCTTCTTATTCTTATTCTTCGTATTCTTATTCTTCGTATTCTTATTCTTCGTATTCTTATTCATATTCTTATTCTTATTCATCTTATTCTTATTCTTCGTATTCTTATTCTTCATATTCTTATTCTTCTTATTCTTATTCTTCATATTCTTATTCTTCTTATTTTTATTCTTCTTATTCTTATTCTTCGTATTCTTATTCTTATTCTTTGTATTTTTATTCTTATTCTTCGTATTCTTATTCTTATTCTTCTTATTCTTATTCTTCTTATTCTTATTCTTCGTATTCTTATTCTTCGTATTCTTATTCTTCGTATTCTTATTCTTCGTATTCTTATTCATATTCTTATTCTTATTCATCTTATTCTTATTCTTCGTATTCTTATTCTTCATATTCTTATTCTTCTTATTCTTATTCTTCATATTCTTATTCTTCTTATTTTTATTCTTCTTATTCTTATTCTTCGTATTCTTATTCTTATTCTTTGTATTTTTATTCTTATTCTTCGTATTCTTATTCTTATTCTTCATATTCTTATTCTTCTTATTCTTATTCTGCTTATTCTTATTCGTCTTATTCTTCTTCTTCGTATTCTTATTCTCATTCTTATTCTTCTTATTCTTATTCTTCTTCTTCTTCGTATTCTTATTCTTATTCTTATTCTTCTTATTCTTATTCTTATTCTTCTTATTCTTATTCTTCGTATTCTTATTCTTCTTATTTTTATTCTTCTTATTCTTATTATTCGTATTCTTATTCTTATTCTTATTCTTTGTATTTTTATTCTTATTCTTCGTATTCTTATTCTTATTCTTCGTATTCTTATTCTTCTTATTCTTATTCTTCTTATTCTTATTCTTCATATTCTTATTCTTCTTATTTTTATTCTTCTTATTCATATTATTCGTATTCTTATTCTTATTCTTATTCTTTGTATTTTTATTCTTATTCTTCGTATTCTTATTCTTATTCTTCGTATTCTTATTCTTCTTATTCTTATTCTTCTTATTCTTATTCTTCGTATTCTTATTCTTATTCTTCATATTCTTATTCTTCTTATTCTTGTTCTTCTTATTCTTCTTCGTATTCTTATTCTATTTTATTTTTAATACCTTCCCTACTGTTTCCTCCTTCCCAGCCTAATCACTCATCTCTCTCCCTCTCATCTGGTCAACCCACTTCCTACTCTTTCCCACAACATTCCCTGCCCGAGGTGAACACTCTCTCTCTCTCTCTCTCCCTCTCATCTGGTCAACCCACTTCCTACTCTTTCCCACAACATTCCCTGCCCGAGGTGAACACTCTCTCTCTCTCTCTCTCTCTCTCTCTCTCTCTCTCTCTAATACTCACTTGATATGCGTCACCCCAGCTCCAATTATTTCCCTTAAACTCTTTAACTAGTACAGTACAGTAAAACCTTTATTTAACGGACTATGTGTAGGGAAAAGTCCGTTATATCGAGGGTCCGTTAGATATGAAACCCCTATCTAATGGGCTATAAAGGTGAAAATCCGTTATATCGAAGGTCCGTTAGATATGAAAAGCCCATCTTAAGTGTTATTTGAAGAGAGGTGTCCGTTATATGGAGGTTTAGCTGTATGTGACGAAGGGAAGTATGATGTAATTTATGTGGTGTGTGTGTGTGTGTGTGTGTGTGTGTGTGTGTGTGTGTGTGTGTGTGTGTGTGTGTGTGTCTGTGTGTGTGTGTGTGTGTGTGTGTGTGTGTGTGTGTATGTGTGTGTGTGTGTGTGTGTGTGTGTGTGTGTGTGTGTGTGTGTGTGTGTGTGTGTGTGTGTGTGTGTGTGTGTGTGTGTGTGTCTGTGTCTGTGTGTGTGTGTGTGTGTGTGTGTGTGTGTCTGTGTGTGTGTATGTGTGTGTGTGTGTGTGTGTGTGTGTGTGTGTGTGTGTATATCTTAAAGTATCAACATTTAACTTCATGACCAGAAGTTATTTATACTTGCACACGTGTTTGTTTGTGTGTGTGTGTGTGTGTGTGTGTGTGTGTGTGTGTGTGTGTGTGGGTGTGTGTGTGTGTGTGTGTGTGTGTGTGTGTGTGTGTGTGTGTGTGTACATATCTTAAAGTATCAACGCCATTTAACTTCATGACCAGAAAGTTATTTATATACACACGTGTTTGTTTGTGTGTGTGAGACAAACATGTAAAGAGAGTTGGGTACAGCGGGGAGAGGAAGGCTCCTCTGCTCCTCTCCCTCTTCCTGCTCCTCCTCTTCTTCTTCTTGCTCCTCCCCCTTTTCTTTCTTCTCCTCCTCCTCCTCTTTCTCCTCCTCCTCCTCTTTCTCTTCCTTCTCCTTCTCCTTTTTCTTCTTTTCCTCCTTCTCCCTCTTCCTGCTCCTACTTTTCCTCTTTTTTTTTCCTCCTCCTTTTCTTTCTTCTCCTCTTCCTCCTCCCTTCTCGTGTCCTCCTCCTCCTCCTCCTTCCCCTTCTTGTTCCTCTTGTTGTTGTTTGTCTTCTTCTCTAGGCGTATCATATGTTAATACAAATAGCATGGAAGACAAAGCCAAGAGAGAGAGAGAGAGAGAGAGAGAGAGAGAGTCTTCTGACGACACACGTGTGAAGAACAAAGAACAATGTCAATAAATATAAAGAAGAACTACTAGAACGAGGAGAACATAACATAAAGAGGAAGTAAAAAACAAACATATAATAGATATAAGAAAGAGGAATAATTAAAGAACCAAAACTACAGGTAAATAAATAAAACTGGAAAAACAAAAGACGCGCGTCATAAACAAAACAACTAACTGGGTAACAAGACCAAAAAACATACATACATACATACATAAATACATACATACATACATATATACATACATGTGGCGTGAAAGATCAAAGCACAATACAACGGAAGAAAAAAGAGGAAACAGGAGAAGTCGAAGAAAGAATAAAAGACGAATGTAACAAAACACCAACAACAATACACTGAAAAAGAAGAAGGAGGGAGAAGAAGAAGAAGTATACACATAAGGAACAAAGTTAAAACGTAATAAATATAGAGAAATTTGAGAAGGCAACAGAGAAATAAAACACAGACGGTAAAAAGTAAAGAGAATAAAGAGGAAGAGGAACTAGAAAAAAATAACAGTATAAATGGGGACAAATTTATTCGAACAAGAGGAGAGAGAGAGAGAGAGAGAGAGAGAGAGAGAGAGAGAGAGAGAGAGAGAGAGAGAGAGAGAGAGAGAACAATAATAATGATATAAGGATAACGAATACAGAGCAAGTGTGTTTGTGTGTGTGTGTGTAATAATAATAATAATAATAATAATAATAATAATTAACGGTTTATTGAAAAAGTGTTGCAGCCCGAAGGCTGGAAACATACATTAGACAAAAGTGACCAATTACATACAAAGACATGGGGTAGATGGGTCGTTTAATAAAAGCTTTCATTATTAAAAGGAGAAGAAACATGAATTGAACATACAAATTATTATAGTTTACAGTTAATGGCCCGGGTTGGTCTCTTGCCATATTGTGTGAGGTCACATAGGCCACTGGGTGTAGTGACTCGTGTGTGTGTGTGTGTGTGTGTGTGTGTGTGTGTGTGTGTGTGTGTGTGTGTGTTATTTATTTCCAATTATACTGC
>NW_024741334.1:0-9977 GCF_018991925.1 Homarus americanus
TAGGCTGAGCTGGTGCCGCCTCCCGGGTGGGGGGTTGAGTGGGTGGAGGGTGCACTGCTGCCCCCTGGCCCTGTGTCGGCACACTTGTTTCCACCACCCTCCCCCTGAGTATAACCCATGTGCACCTGTCCCCGTTCCTCCTCGACTCCTCCCTCTTCTGCTTCAAGTCCAGCAGGAGCTTCTTGTGCTGTTCCCTCTGCATTACCGTGCGGTCTGGGTGAATAAATACATCCCGAAATGCCTCGCTCCTTGCTAAGTTTTTTGCCTGCCGGATAACTTGCCATTTTTCCTCCTCACTCCCTAGTGTGATCCTGAGGGGGCGAGGCTTAGCCCCCTGCTTTTGTCCCAGTCTCCTCACATCCTGAGGGTTGTTGGAATCTTCAGAACCTCTGTGCAAATATTTTGAAACAGCACCTTGTCGTGTGTTTCCTTACTCACAGTTCCCTCTGCCTGGCTCTCTGGGACTCCAAAAACTATTACATTGTTCCTGCGCTGGAGCCGTTCCTGGTGTTCCTCCTCTCCCCTAACAGTAGGTCCGTTAATTTTCATTTCTTCGACACACTTTTTCAGAGTCCCAATCTGCTGTAGAACCTGTACTGATTCTGCATTACTCTCCGCCCCCCCCACCCGTGGCCCTCCTAATATGTCCGCATAGCTCCTCTTAGCAACCACCTCCATTCTATTAGCTACTTCCTCAGTCTTAGCAAGGATCTCTTTCTCAACTTGCTCCAGTTTGTCAACCAGCAGGGCTCCTGCTTCATCTATTTTCGTCCCTAGAGAACTCGTTCCCTTATGGATTGCAATCGCTTCATTCACCTTGACTATGCAGCCAGGGCAATACCAGCAACAGCCATCAAGCTTTACGGCAGTTAGTAACTTCCTAGACGTTGCATTAGTTAGGCCTGCATCCTCCATATCCGACGTCTCCCTGCAGTAATCACATACCAAACTCATGGTTGTTGTTGTTGTGGGGGGGGGGGGTGTAGACTGTGTATAGATCTACACCTATTTCAAAGAAAATAAAGAGAGAAAAAAGTACTTAGCTACTCTCTGTTGCCTATGGAGTTGTCGTCTGCGACTGCGTACCCTGTATCTCCCTGTGAATGGTGTATTGTAGGCACAGTTTCAGTCCTTGAGCAAGCACACAATCAACATAAAATAAAATTTAAAGTCTCTGTGGCCCCTATGACACGACTTGGTTTCAGCTGGCACGGTGCCTTTCCAGCTTGCTTGCTAGTGAGCGCTCACTTTAAGTTATTTACAACTTCAGCGGTCACTGATGACACTATGAACTATCACTGTGTACACTGTATCACCCTGTGAGTGGTGTATTATAAACACAGATTCAGTCCTTGAGCAAGCACACAAACAAAATAAAATTTAAAGTCTCTGTGGCACCTATGACACGAATAGGCTGGCAGTTGTCCTTACCAGCTCGATTGCCAATATGTATTCACTTTAAGTTATTATAGTCTCTTCTGCATTCACTGATGACAACTATGAACTGATTTAACTGAAGGCACAGTACTACACTCCCTGGTTGGCCTTTATCACAGCCGTGACCACAACACCCTAAAAATTAAAATAAAATAAAAGCTTTGTCATGTGGCAGTGATTGTGTGGTTATAGGCCTGTGACCCTGGCTGTACCTCCAACTCGGTGGAAATTGAGTTTTCAAAAATACAATCGTGTCTAGCATGAAAAGTCCGACATCGATTTACACTTTCACCTCACTAAGACGATCTTGACGAACTTATGTAATCACTGTCCAATTTCTGCCGCTCTACATCGAAGGCCCGGATGCCGAACACGCTTTGTTACAGAGACGCAACACGACCCGCCCTTCGCCATCCTCATTGAACTGTTAGGTATAGGGTATAGGGTGATAAACGGAGAGAGAGGCGTGTATAGGGTGATAAACTGAGAGAGAGGCGTGTATAGGGTGATAAACTGAGAGAGAGGCGTGTATAGGGTGATAAACTGAGAGAGAGGTGTGTATAGGGTGATGAACGGCGAGAGAGGAGTATATAGGGTGATAAATTGAGAGAGAGGGGTGTATAGAGTGATAAACTGAGAGAGAGGCGTGTATAGGGTGATAAACTGAGAGAGTGTGGTGTATAGGGTGATAAACTGAGAGAGGCGTGTATAGGGTGATAAACTGAGAGAGAGGCTTGTATAGGGTGATAAACTGAGAGAGAGGCGTGTATAGGGTGATACCGCTATCTGTGAGGGAGTTACTACACTGCTTGTCTGCTGTTCAGTACCTCAGCGCACAAGATCTACTTGACCTCCACTGTAAACATTAATCTGTATGTTCACTGTATGTTCCTTTACCTTTCTCTAATGAAGGCTCTTGTTAAACCACCAATGTCAATGTATGTAATAAGTCATATATGTCCAATGTATATTTTCAGCCTTCAGGCTGCAGAACTTTTTCATATCTTTTTCAATAAACCGTTAATTATTATCATTATTATTATTATTATTATTATTATTATTATTATTAATAATATTATTATTATTATTATTATTAATATTATTATTATTATTTTTATTATTAATATTATTATTATTATTATTATTATTATTATTATTATTATTATAAATTATTATTATTATTATTATTATGTTATTATTATTATTATTATTATTATTATTAATATTATTTTAATTAAATTGGAGAGAGTATGTGTATAGAGTGATAAACTGAGAGAGAGGCTCGTATAGGGTGAGATAAGCTGAGAGAGAGGTAATAGGGTGATAAACTGGAGAGAGAGACGGTATAGGGTGACAAACTGAGAGAAAGGCATGTATAGGTGATAAACTGGAGAGTGAGGCAGTGATAAACTGGAGAGAGAGGCGTATAGGTGATAAACTGAGAGAGTGTATAGGGTGATAAACTGAGAGAGAGGCGTGTATAGGTGATAAACTGGAGAGAAAGGCGTGTATAGAGTGATAAACTGAGAGAGAGGCGTGTATCGGGTGATAAACTGAGAGAGAGGCCTGTATAGGGTGATAAGCTGAGAGAGCCTGTATAGGGTGATAAGCTGAGAGAGAGGCATGTAATAGGGTGATAAACTGAGAACATTAATATAGGAGTAGAAAAAAGCAAATGAGGAAAACATGTATGAGGGTGATAAACTGAGGTAAGAGGCATTAATATGGTGATAAACTGAGAGAAGGCGTGTATAGGGTGATAAACTAGAGAGAAGCGTCAATATGGGGTGATAAACAGAGAGAAAATGTATAGAGGTGATAACCTGAGAGGCGTGTATGGGGTGTCGGCTGAGAAAACTGTAGGGGTGATAAGCAGAGGCATAGGGTGATAAACTGAGAAAGTGGCTTGTATAGGGTGATAAACTGAGAGAGAGGGCTGATTATGGGTGTCTGCATTAGGGTGTGTATAGGGTGATGACGCGAGGAGAGAGGCGTGTATAGGGTGATGAACGGCGAGAGAGGAGTGTATAGGGTGATAAATTGAGAGAGGGGGGTGTATAGAGTGATAAACTGAGAGAGAGGCGTGTATAGGGTGATAAACTGGGAGAGAGGCGTGTATAGAGTGATAAACTGAGAGAGAGTGGTGTATTAGGTGATAAACTGAGAGAGAGGCGTGTATAGGGTGATAAACTGAGAGAGAGGCGTGTATAGGGTGATAAACTGAGAGAGGCGTGTATTGGTGATAAACTGAGAGAGGGTGTATAAAGGTGATAGAAGCTGAGAGAGGCGTATAGAAACTGAGAGAGGCGTGTATGGGGTGATGAAGCTGAGAGGCGTGTGGGTGATAAACTGAGAGAGAGACGTATAGGGGTGTAAGGAGAGCGTATAGGGTGATAAACTAGAAGAGGCGTGTATAGGTAATATACTGAGAGAGAGGCGCGTTTAGGGTGATAAACTGAGATAGAGGCATCCATAGGGTGATAAACTGAGAGAGAAGCGTGTATAGGGTGATAAACTGAGAGAGAGGCATCCATAGGGTGATAAACTGAGAGAGAGGCGTGTATAGGGTGATAAACTGAGAGAGAGGCGTGTATAGGTAATATACTGAGAGAGAGGCGCGTTTAGGGTGATAAACTGAGAGAGAGGCGTCCATAGGGTGATAAACTGAGTGAGAGGCGTGTATAGGGTGATAAACTGAGAGACAATCATTGTGTATGATAGGAAGAAGAACTGTGTAGATGATCTTATGATGACACAGATCACCGTAACTGTATACTGTATTGTAGGCCTTTGGTACAGAAGGAAGCAGCATAGTTGGCACTAAACTTGACCCCAACAATAAAGTAAGGTGGCTGGGTGGACCGGAGTGTAGAGTACAGGGAGAACTTTAGGATAAGAGAGGGGAACTACAGATACACCCTCAGATATAGAGTAAATTATGTCTTTTTCTCTAACAGAAAGAAAACGTTATTCCTCTGTCGCAAGAGAACATAGTGAAGACATAACCAGATCATTATCCATAAAACGCACGATGTATATATTTACCTTCATTTCCACGTCACCTCTTGTGCTGCCCTTTCCCTTCTCCCTTCCACCTCCCTTTGCTCCCAACACCTGCAGTTGCCTCCTGATCCCCATCCTCCACTCACAGTCAATTACGTGAGGTAGCTCCACCCACCTTCATGATGGTTGGTTGGTCGAAGGGTCGTCAAGGGTATATAGAGCGGTGCACTCCCTCAGCAGGTCCACATCTTTGCCAGTATTAGCTCTCATACTGACCCTTCACCCAACCCAGTCAACCTTGATCAGGTGAGCCACAACTGTGAAGCAATGAAGGTAGTTTATAGGAAGTGAGGTGACGCACAGGTCTAGCCACATTGATAACTGAGGCGATTTCACTCAAGGGAAGAACTTCAAACTGACTATCAAAGTTTGTAAGACAAGCTAGCTGAGACAGTCTGAAGTTAGCTGAGACCCTCTGAAGTTAACTGAAACACTCTGAAGTTAGCTTAGACAGTCTAAAGTTAGCTGAGACACTCTGAAGTTAGCTGAGATAATCTGAAGTTAGCTGAGACAGTCTGAAATTAGCTGAGACAGTCTGAAATTAGCTGAGACAGTCTGAATCTAGATGGTAAAGTCTGATGCTAGATGAGAGTCTTAAGTAGCTGAGACAGTCTTAAGCTGTCTGAGACAGTCTGAAGCTAGCTGAGACAGACTGAAGCTAGCTTAGACAGTCTGACTAATAAATTTGAGGTTTATTACAACGTCAACGCTGGTGTATATCTCCAGCAAGTTGATGGACTCTGTCGTCTGATTCCTTTACCAACTGTGAATGTTTAGAACAAGTGAATTAGAGCTCTAAGTTGTTGAGCACACAAATATTAGTTCAATACCCATGAATGAAGGTCTTTTGAGATGTTTCGACTTGATCTTACTCCTGTAGCTAATCTAGAAGAACTATTAGGATTGGAAGTATTAGGAGAAATATTTGGTGGCCAGGGGATTAGTTCAGGATATGGTAAATCAGGGGGAAATGAAGGAAAGTGGGAGAATGACAAATTAAGGTTGAATGGTGTACTTGAATAGTAACTTCTAGCTCTCTGGCCTTGGATTGTATTCCTGTTTTTCAGTAGCCAATATTCAGAGTAGAAATGACGACCTCTGACCAGGCTCTCTTCTGGAGCTGGCTGGAGCATCGTATATTTTATCTTTTTTATCTTAATAAATGTAGAAAGAAGGGCTGTAGAGGCTGGGGATTATCTTCGTTGGTCACTCACATCTGTTTATGAGCTTTATTTTTATGTTTTTAAGAAGTGAAAGAAAGTGAATACACACATTAGAGATGTAAGATCCAACTTTGTACTCAGGTTAACGAGAGGGTAGTCTTATTTTTTTTAATGAAGTTTGTGTACCTGTGTTTAATTGACAGTTTGTTTTATAAGATTCTATTTGTTAAACCTGGCTATCTCACAGCTAAATATGTTACATTATTCTCCGTGTTTTATGATTATTAGTTATATCTTGGTACTGGTGGTGGGGAGAATGTACCTGTATAACCCTGACTGCCGCAGTTTGTCCTCCCTGACACGGGTAGCCAGCTCCCACAATCGCCGGTTGTGATATCTCAGTCTGGGAAGATTTTTGGTTCTTGCCTGGACCACCTGGGGGTCCATGGTCAACAGTAATACCACGGAGCACAACCTTGGGACCAGTGTAACATGTGTGTAAGTTTCAGGTCTCTAACAGCTTCCGTTTTGGAGCTATAGCTGGGACAAACACATCTCCAAGTGTAGTTTGTCTGATCTAATTTCTTGATTGGTCACATTTGGGATTCCCCTTTACAGTACAGGGCGTCCTCGCTTAATGTTGGGGATACATTCCTGATAACGCCTCGTTAAGCGAAACAATGTTAAGCGGATCAATTTTCCCCATAAGAAATAGATAAAATACGAGAACGTTCCTGAGCCTCTCTTTGACCCATGAAAAAGTTACATATACAGAAAAGCATTGCCATCTCTAAAGAGAATAGTATATAGAACTACAGTACTAATTTTGTATTGGTACTCACCGTTGGGCGGAGGTGGTAGAGCGAGTGTGTGGTGAGTAGTGGAGCGAACTTTTTTAAGTTTAACAAATTTATTAGCAAAGCTTGTAGTACAGTTTGCCTATTCTGAGTAATTCAGTCAGGTCTTGACACTGAGGGTGGTATCACTTCTCACTGCCACGCAGGACAGACGTTCATACACAAAGAAATACATCATATATGTATAGAGCAGGGATGGCCAACCTCCGGCGCATGCGCCAAACGTGGCTCATTGGATGATTAGAAGTGGCGCATTGCATCCCTGTGATAATAATAAAGTAAGGCAGTAAGCCTACTCATTATTTTTAGCGATTCTATTATTTCGTGCACAGCATCAGACTGAAATAGAAGGAAAACTGAAGCTTCTGCTTGGGTCTGAGTTATGGAAAGAATATGTGACTAAGAAAAAGGAAGAATTCAGAAGAAGACAAAATGTATTTGTTAAAAAAAGTTGTGAAAGTTTGTCGATGACAGAAGCGTCCTATGAAATTGCTTTAGCGTTGGCGAAAAAAAGGAAGTCTTTCTCTGATGGAGAAGGTTAGATTCATGTGCGTAATGTCACTGTTCACTGCCATGCAGAGCAGAGGTTCGTACACAAAGAAATGCATCATATTCATTGACAGTATATGTATATATAGGTCAGATTCATGTGGGTAATGTCACTCTTCACTGCCATGCAGGACAGTGGTTCGTACACAAAGAAATAAAGAAATACATCATATTCATTAGCAGTATATATAGGTCAGTGGTTCACATACATTGGAGTCATATTCTAAATTGAAGACTAATCAGTGTGGGCTAGCAAATTTAGAATAAACAGCAAGAATGTCCTCAAGCACCCCCAATTCAATGTAGTAATTACAAAGTTCAAGATACAATAAGTCAGGTGGCCTGAAGTCTTTGACAGTGTCACATTCAATAATATAATGTTCAAGTGTATGCTTTAAAGGTTTAACACAAAGTTTACATGCTGAGTGTTCCGGTATGGGTACAGCATTACTAACTTGCCAGATGTGTCTGTATCCTAGCCTAATTCCGGCCACGACTATGTCACATTGTCTGGTTTTGTCCTTATGCTGGCCATACCGGTACCTCTTGTCACAAAATTTGTCATATTTACTAATGCTACTGTAAGATCGCGCAACACAAGCTGCGACCCTTTAAGGGCTTGGCACTCTTACAACAATACTCTGACCTGGTAGCGAGACACGAGAGGAAGGCCCATGGGTACATGTAATTATAGTATTGAGCATTAGGGAAAGAACAACTGTGAATACTATAGGTGAATCATAGACCCAACATACAAATACAATGTTTATTGAAACACAAAAATGGTTACAGAAAAGACGCTGTATGCACCCAAAATAGGAACTCCTGGTACCATGCCCTCAGGCTTAAGTTACTTGCACCACTACTTGGTGTACACACACCAAAACACACAAACTCTTACAGCACCTTACTACCATCAAAACCAGTGGCACTTGTCATTAAAACACTCAATACCCCAGGGGCAATACTCCAGCAGCCGCCATGGGAGTCTCATCACCAAGTGACACCTTCCAACAAACTCCGATAATTCCGGTGGAATAACACCACCACACCAATAGCCCTACTGAGTTATGAACTGTACTCATCCACCAAAGATGGGGCTGGCAGTTGTTTGTGGTGCTTGACGATCCGGGTTCACCACGTGGGCATAGTGTTACGGGAATACTGACCAGCTATGGGGCCCATAGGTGGTAGTGGAGCTTCTGACGGTCGTGGTTCACAGGGATAACCGATTCTACTGGACCTCAGACATCTCCCCAAACTAGTGGATGAGTCATCCACGCTACAGGCACGGCTTAGGCTGCGATAGGGACCTGTAGGTGGGAAGCGTGGCGGCTTACTCACTGTTGATAACGAACCTCAACATTTCAAAGGGACATTAAGGACATAAAATACTTCACTCAAAGCACATTAACTACGTTCCTGTAACACTTGCACAATCAAACTATTAATTAGGTCAAATCACTTAAAATGGCGAATTACAACACGAAGAAGGTGGAATGACCTACCTGTGGGTGGGAAGCGTGGCGGCTTACTGATTTGAAAACGAACCACCGCCTTCCACCCACGCCAAAGTCACGGATTCCACCTACTTAACCATTTCACTGAATCACGTTACTGTAACACTCTGACGATTGAAACTGAGACTACGAACTCAGTTTCATTCCCTACTATTATCTTTACAAACAATGCTCTGACTGAGCTATCAATAGCAAGAATTAAATTGATCACAAAAGGTTGGATGGCAATCCCGTCCCAACAGGCAACGCCTTACTACAAACGCGAGGACCAGATTTCAAAGTTCCCTTTCAGGAATATTAATTAATTCCTTAGATAACCTACCTACCATAATTTCACTATGATTATCAGAGTCTCTGCTATTCATAGGTGAAAAAAGGAAGCTTTACAGGGTCTCGGTAGCAGAAAGAGTTTACAACTTCGGTCAACAAACATAAGACATCTCGATGACGTCATCAAGTAAACAGAGAGAACGAAGGACATTTCCACTGGAGGACTCAGAAGATTTTGTGGAAGTGTAAGCGTAATATGAATCCTTAGGTTTCAACAGGCTAGCCGTCATTTCGATCATGACACTGCAACTGCCAGGTCTCTCAGCATTTCTCACTTCTTCTAGATCAGAGTTCATGAATCTGACTTGAATGTTTTTAATTACAGCATTGGGCAGGCCAAGGTCACTGTCAACATTTTCTTTTTTACATGCCTCATTGGCCAGTCTATCAGCACGGTCATGATACCTGATTCCAACATGGTACGGGATCCACACAAATTCAATACGGGCTGTTCTTTGATTTCAAAGCACTTTGAGAGTCACAGAATATCACCCCACCTCCATTTTCTTTAAGGTAGTCTGTGGCTAAGTAGATTCCAGTTAGTTCAGTTTGTGTTGTGCCGGCCAAGTTGTTCAGCCTTTGCTTGTTTGACACTATCATCTCTTTTTCTTTATATATTACAATTGCACAGTCTGATCTACCTGTGTTTGTCTGCACAGAACCATCAGTAAAAGTATAACATTCACTTGATTTATTACTCTCTATGTGTCTGTTAATAGTTTCTAGTGTGACACATCTCACCACATCGGTGTTTAACATTTGCTTGCTACCATCAGGAGTGCAATTAATAGGAACTGATATATCCAGCCAAGGAGGAATAGCATTAATAGGTTCATCTGGGGTGATTGGGACATTCAGTTTGAAGAGATCTGCAACACTTTTATGAAGCCACGCCCCAAAGAGAGTCTTTTGTGGAAGGTTAGCGAGATAGTCGGGATTAGTTAGATAGAACATCAACTCAGATTGAGCTGTAGTTTGGGAGCCATTGTTCTTCAAAACTTTGACACAAGACATGGTATTAGGTAGAGCTATCCTCTCAGATAGGGAGGGCAGTCCGA
>NW_024741335.1:0-14004 GCF_018991925.1 Homarus americanus
CTAGAAGTTACGCATTGCCATAACAACCACGACTATGATTATAAATAAAACGACCATGATTATAAATCCACGACCATGATTATAACAAGCAATGACCATGTTTATATAAATCCACGAATATGATTACAACAAAGAATCTAATCATGATTATAATAACCACGACTATGATTATAATAAATCATTTAATCTCATGATTATAACAACCACGATCATGATTATAACAACCACGACTATGATAATAACAATCACGACTATGATTGTAACAACCACGACCATAATTATATCAACCATGCCTATGATTATAAAAACCACGACCATGATTATAACAACCACGACCATGTTTATAATAACCACGAATATGATTATAACAAAGAACGACCATGATTATAACAACCACGACCATGATTATAACAACCACGACCATGATTTATAACAACCACGACTATGATTATAACAACCACGACCATGATTATAACAACAACGACCATGATTATAACAACAACGACTATGATAATAGCAATCACGACTATGATTGCAACAACTACGACCATAATTATATCAACCATGCCTATGATTATAACAACCACGACCATGATTATAATCAACCACGACTATGATTATAATAACCACGACCAATTTAAATCCACGACCATGATTATAACAACCTACGACCCATGTTTATAATAACCACGAATATGATTATAATAAAGAACGACCATGATTATAACAACCACGACCATGATTATAACAACCACGACCATGATTATAACAACCACGACTATGATTATAACAACAACGACCATGATTATAACAACCACGACCATGATTATAACAACCACAAATATGATTATAACAACCATGACTATGATTATAACAACCACAACTATGATTATAACAACCACGACCATGATTATAACAACTACGATTAAGATCAAAACCACAACCATGATTATAACCACCACGAAGATGATTATAACAACCACGATCATGATTATATCAACCACGACTATGATAATAACAATCACGACTATGATTGTAACAACCACGACCGTAATTATATCAACCATGCCTATGATTATAACAACCACGACCATGATTATAACAACCACGACTATGATTATAACAACCACGACCATGATTATAAAAACCACGACCATGATTATAACAACCACGACCATGTTTATAATAACCACGAATATGATTATAACAAAGAACGAACATGATTATAACAACCACGACTATGATTATAAAAACCACGACTCTCATTATAACAACCACGACCATGATTATAACAACCACGACTATGATTATTACAACAACGACCATGATTATAACAACCACGAAGATGATTATAACAACCAAAACCATGATTATAACAAACACGACCATGATTATTGCAACCAAGTCAATGATTAGAACAACCTCGACAATGATTATAACACCCACGACCATGATGAGAACAACCTCGACAATGATTATAACACCCACGACCATGATTATAACTACGATTATGATCATAACCACAACCATGATTATAACAACCACGACTATGATTATAACAACCACGACCATGATTATAATAACCACGACCATGATTATAACAACCACAACCATGATTATAACAACCACGACTATGATTATAACAACCACGACCATGATTATAACAACCACGACTATGATTAAAACAACCACGACTATGATTATAATAACCATTAACAAGATTACAACAAACACGAACATGATTATAACAACCACGACTATGATTATAACAACCACGACTATGATTATAACAAAAACGACCATGATTATAACAACCACGACTATGATTATAACAACCACGTCAATGATTATAGCAACCACGATCACGATTGTAACAACCACGACTATGATTATATCAACCAAGACCATGATTATAACGACCACGACTATGATTATAACAACCACGACCATAATTATAACAACCACGACCAGGATTATAACAACCACGAATATGATTATATAGCAACCACGACTATGATTATAACAACCACGGCCATAATTATAACAACCACGACCATGATTATAACAACCACGACCATGATTCTAACAACCACAAATATGATTATAACAACCATGACTATGATTATAACCACAACTATGATTATAACAACCACGACCATGATTATAACAAATACGATTAAGATCATAACCACAACCATGATTATAACAACCACGAAGATGATTATAACAACCACGATCATGATTATAACAACCACGACTATGATAATAACAATCACGACTATGATTGTAACAACCACGACCATAATTATATCAACCATGTCTATGATTATAACAACCACGACCATGATTATAACAACCACGACTATGATTATAACAACCAAGACCATGATTATAACAAGCACGACCATGATTATAACAACCACGACTATGATCAAAACAAAAACGACCACGATTGTAACAACCACGACTATGATTATAACAACCACGACCATGATTATAACAACCACGACTATGATTATAACACCCACGACCATGATCATAACAACTACTACTATGATCATTACCACAACCATGATTATAAGAACCACGACTATGATTAAAACAACCTTTACTGTGATTACATCAAGCACGTCCATGAATATAACAAGCACGTCCATGAATATAACAACCACGACCATGATTGTTACAACCACGACTAAGATAATAACAACCACGACTATGATTATAACAACCATGACCAAGATTACAACAAACACGACCATGATTATAACAACCACGACTATGATTATAACAACCACGACTATGATTATAACAACCAAGACCATGATTATAACAAGCACGACCATGATTATAACAACCACGGCCATGATTATAGCAACCATGGCTATGATTATTACAACCACGGCCATGATTATAACAACCGCGACTATGAATATAACAACCACCACCATGATTATAGCAACCTCGACTATGATTATAACAACCACGACCATGATTATAACAACCACGACCATGATTATAACAACCACGACTATGATTATAACAACCACGACCACGATTATAACAACCACGACTATGATTATAACAACCACGACCATGAATATATCAACCACGACTATGATTATAACAACCACGACCATGATTATAACAACCACGACCATGATTATTACAACCTCGAATATGATTATAACAACCACGACTATGATTATAATAACCACGACTATGATTATAACAACCACGACCATGATTATAACAACCACGAACATGATTATAACAACCACAAATATGATTAAAACAACGATGACTATGATTATAACAACCACAACTATGATTATAACAGCCACGACCATGATTATAACAACTACGATTAAGATCATAACCACAACCATGATTATAACAACCACGACTATGATTATAACAACCACGACCATGATTATAACAACCACGACTATGATAATAGCAATCACGACTATGATTGTAACAACCACGACCATAATTATATCAACCATGCCTATGATTATAACAACCACGACCATGATTATAACAACCACGACTATGATTATAATAACCACGACCATGATTATAAATCCACGACCATGATTATAACAACCACGACCATGTTTATAATAACCACGAATATGATTAAATAAAGAAGAATCCATGATTATAACAACCGACCATGTGATTATAACAACCACGACTATGATTATAACAACAACTTGAATCATGATTATAACAACAACGACCATGACGAGGAACAACGACCATGGATTATACCAAACTAATGACTAGATTATAATAACTATACCATGATTATTGTAAATCTACGTACCATGATTATACAACTAATTCACCATGTTTATAATAAATTCAAATATGATGGTAATAAAGAATTACCATGACTATAACAACCACGACCATGATTATAACAACCACGACTATGATTATAACAACCACGACTATGATTATAACAACCACGACCATGATTATAACAACCACGACCATGATTATAACAACAACGACTATGATAATAGCAATCACGACTATGATTGTAACAACCACGACCATAATTATATCAACCATGCCTATGATTATAACAACCACGACCATGATTATAACAACCACGACTATGATTATAATAACCACGACCATGATTATAAATCCACGACCTTGATTATAACAACCACGACCATGTTTATAATAACCACGAATATGATTATAACAAAGAACGACCATGATTATAACAACCACGACCATGATTATAACAACCACGACCATGATTATAACAACCACGACTATGATTATAACAACAACGACCATGATTATAACAAACACGACCATGATTATAACAACCACAAATATGATTATAACAACCATGACTATGATTATAACAACCACAACTATGATTATAACAACCACGACCATGATTATAACAACTACGATTAAGATCAAAACCACAACCATGATTATAACCACCACGAAGATGATTATAACAACCACGATACTCATAATTATATCAACCATGCCTATGATTATAACACACGACCATGATTATAACAACCACGACTATGATTATAACAACCACGACCATGATTATAAAAACCACCACCATGATTATAACAACCACGACCATGTTTATAATAACCACGAATATGATTATAACAAAGAACGAACATGATTATAACAATCACGACTATGATTATAAAAACCACGACTCTCATTATAACAACCACGACCATGATTATAACAACCACGACTATGATTATTACAACAACGACCATGATTATAACAACCACGAAGATGATTATAACAACCAAAACCATGATTATAACAAACACGACCATGATTATTGCAACCACGTCAATGATTAGAACAACCTCGACAATGATTATAACACCCACGACCATGATTATAACTACGATTATGATCATAACCACAACCATGATTATAACAACCGCTACTATGATTATAACAACCACGACCATGATCATAATAACCACGACCATGGTTATAACAACCACGACCATGATTATAACAACCACGAAGATGATTATAACAACCACGACTATGATTAAAACAACCACGACTATGATTATAATAACCATTAACAAGATTACAACAAACACGAACATGATTATAACAACCACGACTATGATTATAACAACCACGACTATGATTATAACAAAAACGACCATGATTATAACAACCACGACTATGATTATAACAACCACGTCTGATTATAGCAACCACGATCACGATTGTAACAACCACGACTATGATTATATCAACCAAGACCATGATTATAACAACCACGACTATGATTATAACAACCACGACCATAATTATAACAACCACGACCAGGATTATTACAACCACGAATATGATTATATAGCAACCACGACTATGATTATAACAACCACGGCCATGATTATAACAACCACGACCATGATTATAACAAGCACGACCATGATTCTAACAACCACAAACATGATTATAACAACCATGACAATGATTATAACAACAACTATGATTATAACAACCACGACCATGATTATAACAAATACGATTAAGATCATAACCACAACCATGATTATAACAACCACAAAGATGATTATAACAACCACGATCATGATTATAACAACCACGACTATGATAATAACAATCGCGACTATGATTGTAACAACCACGACCATAATTATATCAACCATGTCTATGATTATAACAACCACGACCATGATTATAACAACCACGACTATGATTATAACAACCAAGACCATGATTATAACAAGCACGACCATGATTATAACAACCACGACTATGATCATAACAAAAACGACCACGATTGTAACAACCACGACTATGATTATAACAACCACGACCATGATTATAACAACCACGACTATGATTATAACACCCACGACCATGATCATAACAACTACTACTATGATCATTACCACAACCATGATTATAAGAACCACGACTATGATTATAACAACCTTTACTGTGATTACATCAAGCACTTCCATGAATATAACAAGCACGTCCATGAATATAACAACCACGACCATGATTGTTACAACCACGACTAAGATAATAACAATCACGACTATGATTATAACAACCACGACCATGATTATAACAACCTCGACCATGATTATAACAACCTTTACTATGATTACATCAATTATGTCCATGAATATAACAACCACGACCATGATTATAACAACCACGACTATGATTATAACAACCACGACCATGATTATAACAACCACGACCATGATTATAATAACCACGACTATGATTATAACAACCAAGACCATGATTATAAAAACCACGACTATGATTATAACATTCACGACCATGATTATAACAACCACGACCATGATTACAACAACCACGACTGTGATTATAACAACCACGACTATGATTACAATAACCAAAAGCATGATTATAACAAACACGATCATGATTATTACAACCGCGTCAATGATTAGAACAACCACGACAATGATTATAACACCCACGACCATGATTATAACAATTACGCTTATGATCATAACCACAACCATGATTATAGCAACCAAGACTATGATTATAACAACCACGACCATGATTATAATAACCACGACAATGAATATAACAACCACGACCATGATTATAAAAAACACGACCATGGTTATAACAACCACGAACATGTTTAAAATAACCACGAATATCATTATAACAACCACGACCATGATTATAACAAACACGACCATGATTATAACAACCACGAAGATGATTATAACAACCACGACGATGATTATAATAACCACGACTATGATTATAACAATCATGACCAAGATTACAACAAACACGACCATGATTATAACAACCACGACTATGATTATAACAACCACGACTATGATTATAACAACCAAGACCATGATTATAACAAGCACGACCATGATTATAACAACCTCGGCCATGATTATAGCAACCATGACTATGATTATTACAACCACGGCCATGATTATAACAACCGCGACTATGAATATAACAACCACCACCATGATTATAGCAACCTCGACTATGATTATAACAACCACGACCATGATTATAACAACCACGACCATGATTATAACAACCACGACTATGATTATAACAACCACGACCACGATTATAACAACCACGACTATGATTATAACAACCACGACCATGAATATATCTACCACGACTATGATTATAACAACCACGACCATGATTATAACAACCACGACCATGATTATAACAACCTCGAATATGATTATAACAACCACGACTATGATTATAATAACCACGACTATGATTATAACAACCACGACCATGATTATAACAACCACGACCATGATTATAACAACCACAAATATGATTGAAACAACGATGACTATGATTATAACAACCACAACTATGATTATAACAGCCACGACCATGATTATAACAACTACGATTAAGATCATAACCACAACCATGATTATAACAACCACGACTATGATTATAACAACTACGACCATGATTATAACAACCACGACTATGATAATAGCAATCACGACTATGATTGTAACAACCACGACCATAATTATATCAACCATGCCTATGATTATAACAACCACGACCATGATTATAACAACCACGACTATGATTATAATAACTACTTAATTCATGATTATAAATCCACGACCATGATTATAACAACCACGACTATGTTTATAATAACCACGAATATGATTATAACAAAGAACTAATCTCATGATTATAAATAAACTAATGACCATGATTATAACAACCACGACTGGCGATTATAAATAAACCACGACTATGATTATAACAAATCCACGACCATGATTATAACAACAACGACCATGATTATACTCAACCACGACTATGATTATAATAACTACTTAATTGGCGATTATAAATCCACGAATTATGATTATAAATAACTACTTAATTCATGTTTATACAACCACGAATAAGGATTATAACAGAGAACGACCATGATTATAACAACCACGACCATGATTATAAATAAACTACGAATTATGATTACAAATAACCACGACTATGATTATAACAACTTCTTAATTCATGATTATAACAACCACGACCATGATTATAACAACAACGACTATGATAATAGCAATCACGACTATGATTGTAACAACCACGACCATAATTATATCAACCATGCCTATGATTATAACAACCACGACCATGATTATAACAACCACGACTATGATTATAATAACCACGACCCTGATTATAAATCCATGACCATGATTATAACAACCACGACCATGTTTATAATAACCACGAATATGATTATAACAAAGAACGACCATGATTATAACAACCACGACCATGATTATAACAACCACGACCATGATTATAACAACCACGACTATGATTATAACAACAACGATCATGATTATAACAACCACGGAGATGATTATAACAACCAAAACCATGATTATAACAAACACGACCATGATTATTGCAACCACGTCAATGATTAGAACAACCTCGACAATGATTATAACACCCAGGACCATGATTATAACAACTACGATTATGATCATAACCACAACCATGATTATAACAACCACGACTATGATTATAACAACCACGACCATGATTATAATAACCACGACCATGGTTATAACAACCACGACCATGATTATAACAACCACGAAGATGATCATAACAACCACGACTATGATTAAAACAACCACGACTATGATTATAACAACCATTACCAAGATTACAACAAACACGACCATGATTATAACAACCACGTATGATTATAACAACCACGACTATGATTATAACAACGAAGACCATGATTATAACAAGCACGACCATGATTATAACAACCACGACTATGATTATAACAACCACGACCACGATTGTAACAACCACGACTATGATTATAACAACAGCGACCATGATTATAACAACCACGAAGATGATTATAACAACCAAAACCATGATTATAACAAACACGACCATGATTATTGCAACCACGTCAATGATTAGAACAACCTCGAACAATGATTATAACACCCAGGACCATGATTATAACAACTACGATTATGATCATAACCACAACCATGATTATAACAACCACGACTATGATTATAACAACCACGACCATGATTATAATAACCACGACCAGGGTTATAACAACCACGACCATGATTATAACAACCACGAAGATGATTATAACAACCACGACTATGATTAAAACAACCACGACTATGATTATAACAACCATTACCAAGATTACAACAAACACGACCATGATTATAACAACCACGTATGATTATAACAACCACGACTATGATTATAACAACCAAGACCATGATTATAACAAGCACGACCATGATTATAACAACCACGACTATGATTATAACAACCACGACCACGAATGTAACAAACACGACTATGATTATAACAAACACGACCATGATTATAACAACCACGACTATGATTATAACAACCACGACCATGATTATAACAACCACGACCATGATTATACGACCACGAATATGATTATAACAACCACGAATATGATTATGACAACCAAGGCTATGATTATAACAACCACGACCATGATTATAACAACCACGACCATGATTATAACAACCACAAATATGATTATAACAACCATGACTATGATTACAACAACCACAACTATGATTATAACAACCACGACCATGATTATAACAACTATGATTAAGATCATAACCACAACCATGATTATAACAACCACGAAGATGATTATAACAACCACGATCATGATTATAACAACCACGACTATGATAATAACAATCACGACTATGATTGTAACAACCACGACCATAATTATATCAACCATGCCTATGATTATAACAACCACGACCATGATTATAACAACCACGACTATGATTATAACAACCACGATCATGATTATAAAACCACGACCATGATTATAACAACCACGACCATGTTTTATAAAATACGACCATGGTTATAAATAAATCCATCCAACATGCTTCTAAAATAAATCACGAATATCATTATAACAAACTAATGACCATGATTATAACAAACACGACCATGATTATAACAACCATCAAGATGATTAACAACCACGACGATGATTATAATAACTACCTAATACTATGATTATAACAATCATGACCAAGATTACAACAAACACGACCATGATTATAACAACCACGACTATGATTATAACAACCACGACTATGATTATAACAACCAAGACCATGATTATAGCACGACCATGATCATAACAACCTCGGCCATGATTATAGCAACTATGACTATGATTAAGTTACAACCACGGCCATGATTATAACAACTGCGACTATGAATATAACAACCACCACTATGATTATAGCAACCTCGACTATGATTATATAACAAATTCACGACTATGATTATAAATAAACTACGACTACATTATAATAAACTACGACTATGATTATAACAAACTACTTAATTAATGATTATAACAACCACGACTATGATTATAACAACCACGACCAAGAATATATATCTAACACGACTATGATTATAACAACCACGACCATGATTATAACAACTACGACCATGATTATAACAACTTCGAATATGATTATAACAACTACGACTATGATTATAATAACACGACTATGATTATAACAACCACGTACTCATGATTATAACAAACTAATGACCATGATTATAAATAACCACAAATATGATTGAAAACAACGATGACTATGATTATAACAACCACAACTATGATTATTATAACAGCCACGACCATGAATATAACAACTGATGATTAAGATCAATATAACCACAACCATGATTATAACAACTACTTAATTACATTGAAAATAACTAATTTACCATGATTATAACAACTACTCACTATGAGATAATAGCAATCACGACTATGCATTGTAACAACTACGACCATAATTATATCAACCATGCCTATGATTATAACAACCACGACCATGATTATAACAAACTACGACTATGATTATAATAACCACGACCATGATTATAACTACCTAATCTTCATGATTATAACAACTACTTAATTCATGTTTTATAATAACCACGAATATGATTATAACAAAGAACGACCATGATTATAACAACCACGACCATGATTATAACAACCACGACCACGATTATAATAAACTACGACTAAGTGATTATAACAACTAATGACCATGATTATAACAACAACGACCATGATTATACCAACGACGACCAATATGATTATAATAACCACGACCATGATTATAAATCCAATTAATTCTAGATTATAACAACCACACTATGTTTATAATAACCACGAATATGATTATAACAGAGAACGACCATGATTATAACAACTAATGACCATGATTATAAATAAACTAATGACCATGATTATAACAATACGACTATGATTATAACAACCACGACCAAGGATTAACAACCACGACCATGATTATGATTTAATTATATCAACCATGCCTATGATTATAACAACTACCTAATTATGATTATAACAACTAATGACTATGATTATAATAACCACGACCCCTGATTATAAATCCATGACCATGATTATAACAACTACCTACTCATGTTTATAATAACCACGAATATGATTATAACAAAGAACGACCATGATTATAACAACCACGATCATGATTATAACAACCACGACCATGATTATAAATAACCACGACTATGATTATAACAACAACGACCATGATTATAAATAACCACGGAGATGATTATAACAACCAAAACCATGATTATAAACAAACACGACCACGATTATTGCAACCACGTCAATGATTAGAACAACCTCGACAATGATTAAGTAACACCCAGACCATGATTATAATAACTACGATTATGATCATAACCACAACCATGATTATAACAAACTACTCCACTATGATTATAACAACCACGACCATGATTATAATAATTACGACCATGGTTATAAATAACCACGACCAGCTGATTATAACAACCACGAAGATGATCATAACAACCACGACTATGATTAAACAACCACGACTATGATTATAAATAAACTAATACCAAGATTACCAAACACGACCATGATTATAAATGTAACCATGTATGATTATAACAACCACGACTATGATTATAACAACGAAGACCATGATTATAACAAGCAATGACCATGATTATAACAACCACGACTATGATTATAACAACTACTTAATTCACGATTGTAAATAAATCCACGACTATGATTATAACAACAGCGACTTTGATTATAACAAATCCACGAAGATGATTATAACAACCAAACCATGATTATAACAAACACGACCATGATTATTGCAACCACGTCAATGATTAGAACAACCTCGAACAATGATTATAACAATCTGTGACCATGATTATAACAACTACGATTATGACTACAACCACAACCATGATTATAACAACCACGACTATGATTATAACAACCACGACCATGATTATAATAACCACGACCAGGCTATAACAACCACGACCATGATTATAACAACCACGAAGATGATTATAACAACCACGACTATATTAAAACAAACACGACTATGATTATAACAACCATTACCAAGATTACAACAAACAATGCACCATGATTATAACAACCACGTATGATTATAAATAACCACGACTATGATTATACCAACCAAGACCATGATTATAACAAGCACGACCATGATTATAACAAACTACGACTATTATAAATAACCACGACCACGATTGCAACAACCACGACTATGATTATAACAACTACGACCATGATTATAACAACCACGACTATGATTATAACAACTACTTAATTCATGATTATAAATAACCACGACCATGATTATAACGACCACGAATATGATTATAACAACCACGACTATGATTACAACAACCACGGCTATGATTATAACAACCACGACCATGATTATAACAACCACGACCATGATTATAACAACCACAAATATGATTATAACAAACTATGACTATGATTATAACAACCACAACTATGATTATAACAACACGACCATGATGATAACAACTACGATTAAGACTTCATAACCACAACCATGATTATAACAACCACGAAGATGATTATAACAACCACGATCATGATTATAACAACCACGACTATGATAACAATCACGACTATGATTGTAACAACCACGACCGTAATTATATCAACCATGCCTCATGATTATAACAACCACGACCATGATTATAACAACCACGACTATGATTATAACAACTACGACCATGATTATAAAACTACTTAATTCATGATTATAACAACTACTTAATTCATGTTTATAATTAAACTGAATATGATTATAACAAAGAACGAACATGATTATAACAACTACTTAATTCATGATTATAACAAACTACGAAGATGATTATAACAACCACGCATCATGATTAGTAACAACGACGACCATGATTATAAATAAACAACCAATTATGATTATAACAACCATTATCATGATTATAAAACCACGACTTCATTATAACAACCACGAAGATGATTATGTAACTACGACTATGATTATTATAACAACCACGACCATGATTATAAGAAAACGACCATGATTATAAGAACCACGACTATGATTATAACAACCACGGCTATGAGATTATAACAACCACGACCATGATTATAACAAACTTAATGACCAAAAATTATAAATGTAACCACGACTACATTAGAACAACTACGACAATGATTATAACAATCTTAACACTCATGATCATAACAACTACTAATATGATCATTACCACAAACTATGATTATAAATAAACTACAATTATGATTATAACAACCTTTACTATGATTACATCAAGCACGTCCATGAATATAACAAGCACGTCCATGAATATAAATAAACCACGACCATGATTATAACAACCACAAACTATGATAATAATAATCACGACTAT
>NW_024741336.1:0-10492 GCF_018991925.1 Homarus americanus
ACAGACACAGAAAGAAAGACAAGACATACAGACAGACACAGAAAGAAAGACATGACATACAGACACACACAGAAACAAAGACATGACATACAGACACACACAGAAACAAAAACATGACATACAGACAGACACAGAAACAAAGACATGACATACAGACACAGACAGAAACAAAGACATGACATACAGACAGACACAGAAACAAAGACATGACATACAGACACACACAGAAACAAAGACATGACATACAGACACACACAGAAACAAAGACATGACATACAAACACACACAGAAACAAAGACATGACATATAGACAGACACAGAAACAAAGACATGTCATACAGACAGACACAGAAACAAAGACATGACATACAGACACACACAAAAACAAAAACATGACATACAGACAGACACAGAAACAAAGACATGACATACAGACACACACAGAAACAAAGACATGACATACAGACACACCCAGAAACAAAGACATGACATACAGACAGACACAGAAACAAAGACATGACATACAGACAGACACAGAAACAAAGACATGACATACAGACAGACACAGAAACAAAGACATGACATACAGACAGACACAGAAACAAAGACATGACATACAGACACACACAGAAACAAAGACATGACATACAGACACACACAGAAACAAAGACATGACATACAGACACACACAGAAACAAAGACATGACATACAGACAGACACAGAAACAAAGACATGACATACAGACAGACACAGAAACAAAGACATGACATACAGACAGACACAGAAACAAAGACATGACATACAGACACACACAGAAACAAAGACATGACATACAGACACACACAGAAACAAAGACATGACATACAGACACACACAGAAACAAAGACATGACATACAGACACACACAGAAACAAAGACATGACATACAGACACACACAGAAACAAAGACATGACATACAGACACACACAGAAACAAAGACATGACATACAGACACACACAGAAACAAAGACATGACATACAGACAGACACAGAAACAAAGACATGACATACAGACAGACACAGAAACAAAGACATGACATACAGACACACACAGAAACAAAGACATGACATACAGACACACACAGAAACAAAGACATGACATACAGACACACACAGAAACAAAGACATGACATACAGACACACACAGAAACAAAGACATGACATACAGACACACACAGAAACAAAGACATGACATACAGACAGACACAGAAACAAAGACATGACATACAGACAGACACAGAAACAAAGACATGACATACAGACACACACAGAAACAAAGACATGACATACAGACAGACACAGAAACAAAGACATGACATACAGACACACACAGAAACAAAGACATGACATACAGACAGACACAGAAACAAAGACATGACATACAGACACACACAGAAACAAAGACATGACATACAGACACACACAGAAACAAAGACATGACATACAGACAGACACAGAAACAAAGACATGACATACAGACACACACAGAAACAAAGACATGACATATTATATTTGAAGAGAATAGAATAACAAGATAGCGTCTAGTATTATAACCTAACCTAACCTAACCTAACCTGATTTTACTGCAGTGAGTTTTACTATAATTAGTAGTTACTGATGATTGGAATCAAAATAAAGAATTGGGTATAAAGGAATATGTTTGTTTGGATCGATTTAAATATCCGAAGTTGTATATCTGGAACGGATTAAAGAACTGAAGATAACTGTAGTTTTATGTATAAAATAATTAAGAAACCAAAGATAATTAAGTTTCTTGTTATATTTAAAGGTAAATTAGTATGGCACTGGGCACTGGGGTGCTTGTTCAGGTGTGTACAGGTGTAGTGTTTACAGGTGTACAGGTGTAGTGTGTACAGGTATAGTGTGTACAGGTGTAGAGTGTATAGATGTAGTAGGTACAGGTGTAGTGTCTACAGGTGTAGTGTGTA
Organism: Homarus americanus; assembly: GCF_018991925.1. Classification (NCBI taxonomy): domain Eukaryota; kingdom Metazoa; phylum Arthropoda; class Malacostraca; order Decapoda; family Nephropidae; genus Homarus; species Homarus americanus. Next base: position 1,991 of record NW_024741336.1, read on the forward strand.
CAGGTGTAGTGTCTACAGGTGTAGTGTGTACAGGTGTAGTGACTACAGGTGTAGTGTGTACAGGTGTAGAGTGTATAGGTGTAGTGTGTACAGGTGTAGTGACTACAGGTGTAGTGTGTACAGGTGTAGTGTATATAGATGTAGTGGGTACAGGTGTAGTGTGTACAGGTGTAGTGTACAGGTGTAGTGGGGTAATATATTAGTATTTAACTTATCCACAAGAGCCTCATTGTTCCTTAGTTAATAGTATAGACATAGATGAAGGAACTAGATTTTTAATTTGTCCTTTAAGTGTGTATGTGTGTGTGTGTGTGTGTGTGTGTGTGTGTGTGTGTGTGTGTGTGTGTAAATAATAATAATAATAATAATTGACGGTTTATTGAAAAAGTTCTATTGGTAACATATGATGGCTTAAATACCTGGTTATATACATTGGTATTAACAAAAGCTCAGAGAAAGAAGTAATTCACACAAGTGAACATGATTAATGTGAAAAGTTGTCATAAAAACCTAGTAAAAATCCCTCCCAGATGGGTGCAGGAGGGACTCACAGTGGTCTCACAGATGGCAGGGGCAGGAGGGCCTCACGTAGTAGTAATTCTCACAGATGGTGTTATGAGGGGCCTCACGTGGTGTAGTAATTCCCTCACCGATGGTGTTATGAGGGGCCTCACGTGGTGTAGTAATTCCCTCACAGATGGTGTTATGAGGGGCCTCACATGGTGTAGTAATTCCCTCACAGATGGTATTATGAGGGGCCTCACGTGGTGTAGTAACTCCTTCACATATGGTGTTATGAGGGGCCTCACGTGGTGTAGTAATTCCCTCACAGATGGTGTTATATGAGTGAGGTGTGGTTCCAGGCCTTCCTATCGTAGACGGATTAACACATCGCTGGTAGTTGGGTCTCACGGGCCGTTATCACTGGGTACCTGGGACCTCACTGTGTGAAAGGTCAACTTGGGTACCACTGTTACTGTTGAGTTGTTCTCACTGACTTAAGCACTGTTCACCACTGTTCACCTCTGTTTAACACTGGTTCCATTTCTTTCCTAAATGAAATAGTAACTTCTGGCGTGAACTTGTTGATATTCCGGTGGGGAGGAGGGTTCAGAGGAGGGAGTTGGTATGGGCCAACATAACAGTTGACCTGGCTGCTCCGAGAGGAGCGCCAGGTACGTCTTGACCCTTCGGTGGTCAAGGATATAGTGTGTGTGTGTGTGTGTGTGTGTGGTAATTGTGGTCATGCTGTTTGTATCTCTTCTCAAAAGCAAACTATTTTTTGTGGGAGGATGTGAACGAAATATGAAGCTTAGCACACACACACACACACACACACACACACACACACACACACACACACACACACACACACACCTACCTTCATAAGTATTCAATTCTCAGATACTATTATATATAAACGAGAATAAGTTGATATACAGTTTAATGCAATCAATCTTACGTGATCTTCTCCTCACCTACAGCAGGAAACGTGAGGTGTTGCGGTATAGACTGTCCCGGTCAACAGAGGCAGCGTCCCAACAGGTAAGTTAACACGTGGTATTCAGACAACACCTCCCAGCTCTGCGATGCTCCTCCACCACCTGTGATATCTTGAGTTACCTGTGATGTCGTGAGTTACCTGTGATATCGAGAGTTACCTGTGATGTGAGTTACCTGTGATATCATGAGTTACCTGTGATATCATGAGTTACCTGTGATATAGTGAGAGATGTTTAGTGAAGGTGTGTGCTTTATCCCAGCCGAGGGTTTGTCTTGTGTTTACGTAACCAATGTGTATGTGTGTATATTTGACTGTGAAGTTTGGTGTGTGAGTGACATAGTGCCTCTCATGTTTATAAAATTGACAAAATGTGTTTTATGCCTGTCGAGGAAACACAATCAACTGTTGATAAGTTTAGTGTATTTTGTTGCCTTTGTGTTTACGTAAATATTAAATAGTCCTTATGATATTTTGGTGTATAAGTGAGAAAGGTTTACATGCGTGTTAAACTCTCAGTATTTACTTGATCGTGACTGCAGATACTAAAATATTCCGAGTGCGTTGGTCGCCGTGAGCTGGATGGATTTTTTCATTAAGTATATTATATGTAGGATTTTGCCGCCTGGTATGAAATCTGTTATTATTTTCTCCAGCAAGATTTTGTCCTCGCCACACCTTGACCCACATCAGGTAAATACAGATTTTAATGTCTTCATGTTATCCATTGATTGCTGAACGTGTCATGTATCTTTGAGTATCAGGTTAACTTTCTCTCGGGTGATACTTTCGTGTACGTTTTGTCTTTACAGTCACATTTTATTTACTGTATCCTCACAACACACAGAGCGATGTGTATTGACGGTGTGAAAAGAAGTGACTTGCTGTACTCAGTGAAATGAACTAATGGTAGTGTTTGTCGCTTATAGGTCACTTATCGGTTTTGTAATTTGCTGGAAAATTAAAACAGGTGTGTGTGTGTGTGTGTGTGTGTGTATTTCAGACGGTAATTATTATTCACGTATTTAAATTTTAATCTTATTTTACCAGTTAGCGTTATATAACTCGTGTCAGGTGTAATTCGTTTGGTGTCATTAAAGGCAGTTATTCACCCCTTGAGTGCGTTTACCTCACGAACAGCGGAGTCAGTGTGAACGCGAGAGTCGTCCCCATGTCAGTGCTAACTCGAAATTGCACCATCCTGTTTCAATGCTTATATAATTTATGGTCTTGTTCTTCTGTTGAGTTTCTTTTTCTTTATCTTCAGTGTTAACGGGTTCCCATTTCAACATCATAGTTTCATTACTGACTTGGTTTTTATTATTTTATATATTTTTTGTGTGTTGGTTCCGTATTGTATTACCGTAGTTTAGAAATTGACGTAATTCTTTAGTTTATTTTTTCGATATATTTTTTTTTTATATTTACTTTAATGGTACCCAATTTCACCATCAATAGTAAATTAATATAAACCCAATTTATAGTAAAACATTTCTCAATTTTACCATCAACAATAGATTAACTTGGAGCTAATTTACAACACTCACTCTCAATGCTCTCTTCATGCTCGCCATCTTCAGTGTAGCGGAGTTGTGTTCCAACATGGTAATTTATCTTGAAGTCAACACAACAGTTCTCTCGCCTCATCAATTTACTCTCCTGACAGTTCCTCGTGTTAACCTTCCGTTATACCTGACTCCTCTCGCCTCTATTTTATTATCTGCGTTAATAATTTTTTTCCACCTTTTTCACTTTTATTTAACATTGAATAACATTACGGAATTTATGATCGTCCTTCCTGCATGGAGCGTGAAGTCGAGGGGGGGTTGAGGTTATACTCGAGAGGGGAGAGGGGAGGTTGAGGTTATACTCGAGAGAGGGAGAGTGGAGGGGGGAGGCCGAGGTTATACTCGAGAGGGGGAGGGAGGAGGGGGTTGAGGCTTTACTCGAGAGGGGGGAGGGAGGGGGGGAGGGGGTTGAGGTTATACTCGAGAGGGGGGAGGGAGGTGGGGAGGGGGTTGAGGTTATACTCGAGAGGGGAGGGGAAGGGGGTGTGTAGTAAAAGTGTTCGTTCGTTATATTAAGCTTGGTAATAAGTACAGTATCCAGCTTAAATTATGAAGCTGGAGTGAGATCTCTGTTTGGGGATTTTCTTAGAGATTTTGGTTGAAGCTTAAATCTGTTTGTTGGGGTAATAGATATGACTGTGACTTTTATCTATAAGTATCAAGTAATGTCCCCTTAGTCAATCATACAATACATGTGTAGGTAATTTGTCTGTATAAATTCTCTTTGAAATAACTGAGTGGGATGTGCATATAAATTCGTGAAGTATATTGTCAGAGGAAAAGATTTATAAATATTAAGCCTCAAAACTTGGATTCCAGGAGTGTGAGAGATGGATGAGTATATGTCTGACTGATATATCTAGATAAGATTAAACGTCATTATTTGTGATAGTTGGAGGAACAAAATTTAGTCCAGAAAATGAGTTGTATATTTCACAGTATATAAGATGATGAACTAAAAAGAAGATGAACAAGATGAAGAGAGACAGAAGGAGAAAGAGGAAGAAGGAAAAACAAACAAGAACCAGGAAGAGCATTGTGTGAGTGCATTTCAGCCTTGCTCTCCGGACACACCACACAGTGACCAACACCCCTGCCTCCCTCCTTCCCTGCCTTCCCTCTCCTCCCCTGCACATTACTAATACTGGGTGTCGGCTGTTAGCCTCGATAATCTCCCCCCACCCCCCTGCCAGAGAGGAGTATTGCTGCCGCTGAAATTTATGAGGAGGGCGAGGGTGAGTTGTGGCTCGCGTCCTATTCTCGTGGCTCATACCCGTCGAGGTGCTGGAGAGAGAACCTACTTTCCTTCGTCTTCAGCGTCTCTGGTCAGCCATTGTGACTACCATAGGGGCGCCAAACACATGTTAATGAGTCATTCAGACACACATACACACACCCGCGGTTTTCTATCTCCCCCCTGGGCTTGGGTTTTCGATGACTGCCCGCTTGTTCCCTAATGTAACTTCACCATTAGGTAACGTGTCCCTTTTCCTATTAGGTCTAGCGTTTATTACGACTTGGCTGGGGTCATATTAGAACTTAGGGCTATTAGAACTGTGACTCAATAGCATTCGAGCCTATTAGAATTGGGGCCCCACAGCACTCGGGCCTATTAAACTGGGGCCTATTAAAACTGGGGTCTATTATTCATTGGGTTTCTTTGTACTTGGGCTTATAGGTAATAGGGCCTATTAGTACTGGGGTCTAATATTACTAGGGTGTATTAGTACTGGGGCCTAATATTACTGGGGTGTATTAGTACTGGGGCCTATTAGTACTGGGGTCTAATATTACTAGGGTGTATTAGTACTGGGGCCTAATATTACTGGGGTGTATTAGTACTGGGGCCTAATATTACTGGGGTCTAATATTACTGGGGTGTATTAGTACTGGGGCCTAATATTACTGGGGTGTATTAGTACTGGGGCCTAATATTACTGGGGTGTATTAGTACTGGGGCCTAATATTACTGGGGTGTATTAGTACTGGGGCCTAATATTACTGGGGCCCAATATTACTGGGGTGTGTTAGTACTGGGACCTTCAGGGACTCGGTTCATGCAGCTATCATTACCGTGTGTGGGTGGCATGAGTCAAGTGGTACCTCAGCCCCTCACCCTGTCTCCCTCCTCTCACGCTTCCTCTTAAATCCTCTCCGGTGAAGGCTGAGAGAGAGAGAGAGAGAGAGAGAGAGAGAGAGAGAGAGAGAGAGAGAGACAATCGGCAGTAATAATAATAATAGTAATAATAATAATAATAATAATAATAATAATAATAATAATAATAATAATAATAATAATAATAATAATAATAATAATAATAATAATAATAATAATAATAATAATAATAAAACATCCATCAAGCAAATCAAGAAAGACGGATATTGGATAAAACACAAAGGAAAAAAAAAACACTAAAATAATACCACATCTCCACCGTGTAATAATCAAAAGGTGAGACGGATGGATTTGCACATCACATAGTCGGCGCCGCCCAGGACACACCGGGAGAGAGAGAGGGAGGACCAACTTGACTCTGGTTGTTCTGTCGTCCGCCCCTCACGCACTCTGGCCATCCTTGGTTACCTGCGCCTCTTATCTACCTGCCTTTTGTTTACCTCACGCCTAATGGGTCTTCTCTCACCTGCGTTTAACTAATGGGTCTCTTGCTTCTCTTTGTTAATGGGTCTCTTTCATCACGCGAGGCTATATCTAATGGGTCTCCTTTATCACGCCAGGCTTTATTTAATGGGTCTTCTCTCACCTTCGTTTACCTAATGGGTCTCCTGTCACCTTCGTTTAACTAATGGGTCCCCTCTCACCTTCGTTTAACTAATGGGTCTCCTCTCACCTGCGTTTACCTAATGGGTCTCCTACCTTCCCCTTGGCTTCTACTAATGGGTCTTGTACTCCTCACCTGGCTTACCACATGCCTAGGAAGCCTTTCTCTTGGGTTTATGGTAACGCTCTCTTAGGCTCATGTCCTTGTTGTCTTGTTAGAACCTAGGGCAGCTCTTAACTGGTTCTCCTTCTGCCAGTCACAGCTCTTAACTGTCTGCCGTACCTCCTCTTGCCTTGCTAAACTCTTACTTGACACGCCTCCTTCCTGACTCTTATTTGACACACCTCTTCCCTGAATCTTACTTGACACGCCTCCTCCCTGACTCTAACGTAACACGCCTCCTTGACTCTTACTTGACACGCCTCCTCCCTGACTCTAACGTGACTCACCTCCTCCCTGACTCTAACGTGACACACCTCCTCCCTGACTCTTACTTAACACGCCTCCTCCCTGACTCTTAACTCCTGCTTGCCTAACATCCTTCTCCCCGCCTTACCTCACCGTACTGTGCCTGGAGCGTGATGGCGACTCAGATCAAAACGCATAAATATATTATATAGATATACTAAAACTGCGGCCTATACCTTAACCAGTCGGTCCCAAGGTTGAATAATACATTGGCAGGGCATATTATGAGAGGCGTTGGGTCTCTTATGCTAAATGCAAATGTCAAGAAGGGGGGAAAAATGTAGTATATTCATGTGTGTGTGTGTGAATCATCGTCGAGCTGGATAAAATATTCGACCAGGTCCCCCATATATTTATGCTAAGTTGGCTTTTAAAATGATAATGACAGGAGAGTAGAAAGTCACAAATGGTAATCCATCCTTGTGTTAATTTTCACGCTGGATGACTCACTCGTTGCTTAAGATTTAAGACATGTGCTTTGGGTTAATATATGATGTGGATTTAGTTTTTTTTAAGTTTAAGGTTTAATGTTTTTGTTTTAACCTTTGGATAATATTGTGATTTTTTTTGTCGGGTATTTTTAATTTTGGTTTTGGATATTAGTATTTTTGTTTATTTTGGTTAAACACGTATTTTTTTTCTTATAATTTTGGCGCATGTCGCGTAGTTTATAAGCTTTTGTTAATAGACATATGATATTTTATTTCTTTTTTTATCTTTTGGTTCAACATGTGATTTTTTTTTAAATTTTGGATTACGGGTTAGGTGATTATTTTTGTTATTTTTTTAGGTTAGAATTAATATGTTTTGTATTTGTGTTATTTTTATAAGTTTAAGAACAGGTAAGAGTGAGCTTCAACTGGTGTGTACATGGTTAATGATCACAGTAATGACTCGTTACAATGAAAATATATACAAAGTAAAATAATAATAATAATAATAATAATAATAATAATAATAATAATAATAATAATAATAATAATAATAATAATAATAATAATAATAACATTAGATTCGGATTTGTAGGTAAGAACGGGGTTATAATATCTTGAATTATATGTATTTTTTTTATGTATGGTACAAAATACATTTTTAATAATAGTAATTTTTAGATAGATCCCAAAATAATTAATGTACCACAGAAGTCTGATAGTAATTATGTAAAGTTTAACACTATATGTTAAGATATTAAGGGTGAAGCTCACTATTATTAGCCCAGTGGCCTTAGGACCTACCGTGTCATTTATCTGACAAGCGGACCCCCGTCACCTAGCCATCTCAGAGCTTTGTGTCAGAGGTGGGTGGGGGTGAGAGGGGGTGGTGGGGGATGGGGTGATGCCTAATATGAGAAGCCCAAGTCAAAAGGTGCCTCAGACGATAGACACCTCATGGTCACTTGAAATTTTATACTGGCCAAAATGAAAACACTGATGAGGGAGACATATTTACTTTTTACCTCCGACCAGTCGACCTGTGGCGCCGAGCTTATACATCATCTTGGTTTATCCGTCTAGCGTTCCTTCAGCCCATGTTAGACGCCGAGGACTGAGAGGTGGTATGTGGCCTCACAGGATTTTTCTTGAATAATTTTTTGAGTGAAGCTTAAGATCCCTATTGACTTGGGTGAAGCTTAAGAACCCTATTGAAAACTTGGGTGAAACTGTGATTATAACACTTAGTTTGGCAGCCATCTTGAGTTCATCGTTAGTCTCCACCTGGTGTACACTCCACTATCCACACGGTGTGATAGACCTCAAGTTATGATGACACTGAGACCAAAACTCTTCGTCTGGGTGACCATCATGGAGGCCCAGTTGACGTTCCCTCTACAGTCCAAATGATACGACGTGACCTTACCGAATTATCTTGAATCATGTGGTAGAAACTCTGTTGGTGCTTTGTGGTGGCAGTCTTCACCTCGGTGGTTCTAATATTAGATATCTATGAAGAGGAACAGTGTGTTGACTACTGTGTCGATTTCAGTTTCTGGTCCACTTGTCACATGAGTCGGGTACCGGTACTATAGAATTGCGATGCCTCTCGAATAAACATAAATAATATTATAAATGGTGATTGAGAGGCATTTGTGTTTGGTTTTCGTTTATTTTTTTTAAAGTAGCGTTGATGTGTTGAATTATAAAAAAAAGAGTATTATATATGAAACACGTGTCAAGTGCTTTAACAT
>NW_024741337.1:0-23035 GCF_018991925.1 Homarus americanus
ACCCACCTCCCGAATTGATGACCTACTATACATTCGTGCCTGCACGACTGTTACCAACTTACCGTTAGGCGATTTGGGTAACCGAAATTAACGCTCTACTACCACCAACCATTTCGATTGTCATGAAAATTATCTTCAGAACAGTTCTTTGGCCCTGAGAAGGGCCGAGTTATAGATGTCTGGTAGGTTTTGTTGTGCTTTTTCTTTTTCCCCAAGGAAGAGGACTTAAGCACGCTCTCCGCGGATGCGCCGGGCCAGCTGGATGTCCTTGGGCATGATGGTAACGCGCTTGGCGTGAATGGCACACAGGTTGGTGTCCTCGAAAAGACCCACCAGGTAAGCCTCAGAGGCTTCCTGGAGAGCCATGACGGCAGACGACTGGAAGCGCAGGTCAGTCTTGAAATCCTGGGCGATCTCACGCACCAGGCGCTGGAAGGGCAGCTTCCTGATGAGTAGCTCTGTGCTCTTCTGGTAACGACGGATCTCACGAAGGGCGACGGTTCCGGGCCTGTAACGATGGGGCTTCTTGACACCACCGGTGGCTGGGGCGGACTTGCGAGCTGCCTTGGTGGCAAGCTGCTTCCGTGGAGCCTTGCCTCCAGTGGACTTGCGGGCAGTCTGTTTAGTACGGGCCATCTCGACGACGAAATAGTCAATACGGGCGGCCCGGCAGGCGGGCGGGCTTATATACAGACATTCTCCACCTCAGTGGCCACCCCATTGGCCACGAGTGCCGCATGCGTCATCCGCAAGCTACGCCCCACCTCCAAGAGGGAGGGACGGCCTTGGATGAACGATACTACCGCTGCGTCCACAGCACGCCACCTACTCCCACCAAACCGTGGGCGAAGCCACACCAGGACCACCTGTAGTAGCAACCACAACAACATGACTGGACGAGGCAAAGGCGGCAAGGGACTTGGAAAGGGTGGCGCCAAGCGTCATCGTAAGGTGCTTCGTGACAACATCCAGGGTATCACCAAGCCCGCCATTCGTCGTCTAGCTCGGCGTGGAGGTGTTAAACGTATATCCGGCCTCATCTACGAGGAGACCCGCGGCGTCCTCAAGGTGTTTCTGGAGAACGTCATCCGTGACGCCGTCACCTACACCGAGCACGCAAAAAGGAAGACCGTCACCGCCATGGATGTGGTTATGCCCTGAAACGGCAGGGCCGCACCCTTTATGGTTTTGGTGGTTAATCAACCTGATGGACGGGCGCACACCACCACCACCACCACGACAAACAAATATACGGACCTAATTTTAGGTCCACATTTAAATCGCTAAAGAGTTGGTTAGACACTGAGTAAATCGTTGAAAATATATCCAATAACATGATCCTCTCTAATTCTGGACTTGTGGTATGAGTATAGGTTGTGTGTGAACGTGTTGGAACCACTTCCTAATAATTGTCAGTCAGTCAGTCAACATTCACCTAACCTCCAGGTACCTCACCTAACTTCCTGTAGCGTCACCGAACCTCACGAAATGTAACCCAATGTAGTTTATAATCTATCCTAACATGACATAACATAACCACGCACTATATTACTTCGGTAAGAGTAATGAGTTTTAATACACAAAGTTGCAGTTAGCATTCATTCATACATACATACATACATACATACATAACATGCTAGTGGCAGGGGGGATTGAAGTGAATTTTAGGAGGATAGAATAGGTGCAGTGGCTAAACAGCGCTTGCGTGAGGGACTTTAAGCAGCAACTCGCCTGGATGCGGCAGGATAGAGTCAGGTCAAGCGTCCGGTGCATGTTGGGTTCCGCCATGGTTTCTCAGTGTTTGGTCGGCTTGATTGTGTGTGTGTTGTTTTCTTGTTTGGAGGAAATGTCTTGGTATTCTTCTTCTTAGCTTGAAGTTGATTTTCTTCTAACTCTTCTCCTCTTGTTGTTCGTCTTCCCCGTGTCTGCTATCATTCTGTAAAGACTCTATATATGTATGTAGGTATGAGTGAGTAACAGTTGCCGGTTACAGTGATACTTCATATTCGCTGGTGTTGTACTGTATGGCTTCGGTATTTCTTAATATACAAACGGCACCGTTAGGGGATTGAGGTATTTAAAAACCAGCCTACATTACTTATATATAGAAATAAATAATGTGGCTTGGACAATAATGACGACTACTCTCTCCTACCTAACCCAAACAAGGGCTTTTCGAAAGTATACATTGGACACAATTGACTTAGTACATACATTGGTGGTTTAACAAAAGCCCTCATTAGAGAAAGGTGAAGGAGCACACAGTGAACATACAGATTAATGTTTGCACGCATAGATCATGTAAGGTGAGGTGTTGAACACCAGACACGTAGTGTAGTAACTCCCTCACAGATGGCGTTATGAGGGGCCTGATGATGTAGCAGTTACCTCACAGATGGTGTTATGAGGAACTTCACATGATGATGCTGTAGCAAAACATTCACTACGTGGTGTCGTAGCATCTTGGGGACACCACGTGGTCCACATGACTCACTCATTCAAGTGGGTGAGGTGTGGTACCAGGCCTCTCTATCGTGGAGTCTCAGGGGAAGTATAACCGGGTACCTGGGACCTCACTGTGTGAAGGTGGTTAGCTAGCTTGGGTAAGACTCAACTGCCGAGTTGTTTTTCACTGAGTTAAGCACTGTTCACCACTATTCATCACTGGTTCCATTCCTTTGCCAAATGAGGTAGTACCTTATGGCAAGAACTTGTTGATAGTCCGGTGGGGAGGAGGGTTCAGGGGAGTGAGTTGGTATGGGCCAACATATAAATAATAATAATAATAATAATAATAATTAACGGTTTATTGAAAGTGCTTGGCAGCCAGAAGGCTGAAAATATACAGTTACATATTTGGGGAATGGGTTACGAATTACAAATAATATACAAGTAACATGAGTGACACAAATAAGACATATAATAACTAGCTGGGGAAAAGCTCAAACTACAGTTCATTTCAACATAGTGACAGTGCAAGGAGTAGTGTTTACTGGGAGTGAGTACACTGATTTATTACAAGTTATCGATAATTTTTACAATGGTTGGGACTGGGCTGTTCTTATAGAGATCAGTTCGTGCACGTATGGGCTGGATGCGGTTGTGGTGTCGAAGAGCAATTCTCGGACTAGGGATCTCAGGTGGTAGTAGGAGCCGGTGTCGGGGATGGTGTAGAAGCTTCTTACCAAATTTGCAGATGAGGTCGTGGTGATGGTCAGTGAGAGTCTAAAGGGTCGGTCAGTGTGTTGAGCGCTTCTTGATATGTGGAGTAGGAAGGGTAGAGAATAATCTTGCATGGCCTCTTTTGCACTTTTTCTAGGTGTTTACGTTGTGTGGCATTTAGGGAGGAAGACCAGGTGGAGGAGGCATAGGTGAGCTTGGGAAGTATGAATGTTGTGTAAACACTGAGGAGCTCGTGTGCAGGAACACCGAGGGACTTGAGTCGGCGTAGGAGGTGGAGACAGAAACTGGAGGATTTGATAACTTCACTGACGTGTGGTTTCTAATTTAGTTTGTTGTCTATATGTATGTGTGTGTGTGTGTGTGTGTATATACTACTGTACTTTTTAGATCCTCCTACGCAACCTAACCTATTATAGTTAAGTATAGTAGGCTATACACTATTTTGTTAGTATGTGTTATAAAATGTAATTGCATGTTATTATTATTAATATTATTATTATTAATATTATTATTATTCTTATTATTATTAGTATTATTATTATTATTATTATTATTTTTATTATTGTTATTATTATTACATACTAATATAATACTAAGTTGCCCACTAGATTTCCTCAGAGATGGGAGGAGCACATTGGCGGCGGTGTTGTTTATACTCCGCCCGATTACTGATTCCTATTCACCGAGCCAGAGCTGGTGGGCGGCGTGTTATGTGCCACGTTTTGTTTCCCATTGGGCGTACCGCTCAGCTGGGGAGTTGGAGATTTCATAAAAAGAAAGTTTGAGTGGAGAGCACACCTTTTCCTTCACATACAGTTATCTTAGACCATCTACTAGTATAATAGTTTGCACAAAAATACTCTACACTCTTTATAGGTTATTGTTATGTTGTTGTTTTTTTTTTTACTTCTCATCAGATTGTGCATTCAACTAATATACACTAATAGTGTGTTTATTATTATGTTTTATAGTATTATTTCGTAAAATATTGGGTAACACAATTATAGTCACTAGTATAGTCTATTATATTATTGGGGTTTATAGCAGTTTGTGGTCTAATAGTATCATGCTTTATGAGTGGTGTTCTATGTAGTGATGATTAGGCAATAAAATATGCTTTGGGTGTTTATAGCAGTTTGTGGTCTACTAGTATCATGCTTTATGGGTGGTGTTCTATGTAGTGATGATTAGGCCATAAAATATGCTTTTGGTTTATTGCTAACAAAATATACTTTGCTCTACCGCTGTAGTGCAATACATGGTGAAACTTACATACACCGTTAATAAAGGATTGATGGAAGAAGAAGTAAGAGGAAGAATTGTGGAGGTAATGAACAGTGAGACAATGTATAGCCTCCGGGATGGCGGCAGCGTTTCTGTTATTAATATATAATAAGACAATAGGAAAATATGTTGTTGTCTCTACCTGTATTATTACCTTTGCGATAGCATGGTTAAATTTGGGGAGGACAGAGGAAGGAGCAGGAGGTTAGGAAGGGATTTGTAGTGGGAGAGATAGTGTCTGTGATCCTCGGATCACCACTCCTCGGATTATGTCAGTTCAAGTTTAGAAGCTCAATCAACTTTCCCTGATTACGAATTGGCAACCTTTCGATTTACAACAGGTACCTACTTACTGCTACAGTAGGTAGGTGAACAGGGACCAAGGGGGCTAGGAAGAGGGTCCAAACAACTTGCTCCTGCCTGCCTGTGTGATGTAGTCGTGGCCAGAATTAGGTTAGGATACAGACACATCTGGCTAGTTAGTAACGCTGTACCCATACCGGAACACTCAGCATGTAAACTTGGTGATACACCTTTAAAGCACTACTATATTATTGAATGTGACACTGTCAAAGACTTCAGGCCACCTCACTTATTGTATCTTGAACTATGTCATTACTTCATTGAGGACATTACATTCTTGCTCTTTATCCCAAATTGGCTAGCTAGCTAGCTAGCCCACACTGATTAGTCTACAATTACAATATGACTCCAATGTATGCTGCTGGTAAATGTGTACTGTCAATGAACCAGAGTGAAAATAAGGTCGCCTCCCTTGCTGCTGCTGCTGCTGCTTCTGCTTCTGCTTCTGCTTCTGCGCCCTTCTAAGTCCCGTTTAAGTCCCCCACCCCAGGCCCCCACAACCGCCCTTCACATCTACACCATTCAAAATCAATTTCACTCAATTTGCACAGAGTGTTATCCTGCAAAACGTTGATGTCGTATATTTCTCTCTTTAAGTGATATCCTGTGGTTCCGAAAGGAGCCTGTTTGGTTAGGTTGTCTTGTGTGAACGAACCTTGGGTTCTTATTTCTTCTCTGTCTTCTTGGGGAGGAGCACAGCTTGGATGTTAGGAAGGACACCCCCTTGGGCAATGGTGACTCCAGACAGGAGCTTGTTCAGCTCCTCGTCATTGCGAATGGCAAGCTGAAGATGACGCGGGATAATGCGGGTCTTCTTGTTGTCGCGGGCGGCGTTACCGGCCAGCTCGAGCACTTCTGCTGCCAGGTACTCCATGACGGCTGCAAGGTACACAGGTGCACCTGCACCAACACGCTCAGCATAGTTGCCTTTACGCAAGAGACGGTGGATCCTACCCATGGGGAACTGGAGTCCGGCCCTGCTAGAACGGGACTTTGACTTGCCCTTCACCTTGCCTCCCTTGCCGCGTCCTGACATGTTGCTGCTGCTGCTTTTCGTGATAGGAGTTAAATTTCCGCCCGCCACCTTGGTCTTTTATACCAAGCTCAGGATCAGGCCAGGTGGCTGTCTCGCGGACCCAACCAATGTAAGAGAGCCGTAGCTGCAGCCAGTCTGATCCTGAGCGGCCCGCTCGGTATATAAGGAAAAGTTAGTCGGGCCAGTTTCATCGGCTGATTGGACAAGGGAGGAGACTGACGTTCTTGCGGGAACAGTACTCTGTAACGGTTTTTCTTCGCCATAGACCGCTGCATCTTGTGCGATTGCACTCACACTTGTTCTTGCTATTTAAAGCATTGTAACATTTCATCTTTCATCAATTCATTTTAAAAGTGGCTCTGTCACTTACAATTTTTGACACCTCACGAGCGCCCAGGATTGACAACCTTAGCATTCCCTCCCCACAGTTAGTGTGAGTGACCCACACAACTGCGAGGGAAGAGCTAACTGTTGTCCTTCCTGACGTGGTAGGAGGGCTTTCTCTCTTACTTCTTTTTTTCTAATACTTACCCTGGCCGAGGCACCTGCTGAATTTTCATAATTCAGTATTCGTGCTAGAGCCCCCCCAGTGGTGCACACCTCACGGAGTGGGATTGTGTGTCTCCAGTGGGGTCAGGAAAACCCACAATCCAGTGACGTTCAGCCTTAAAAAAAAGTCTTTTTTTGCACTGAGGGCCTTGCATAACCTTAGTGCACCAAAACCATACATGTAATTCAACAAGTAAAGCTGTACCCAAGGGGTGGTTCCCAGCCACCCCAACCATGCCCTCTGGGAGGGGAAGCACCAAGCCCCCCTCTGCTCGTCCAGGCAGGGACAGGCAGAGGCGGGAGCCCAATCATGACCCACGACTGCCACGACCAACGACAAACTCTGACAATGCAACGGCTACTGACCAAGCAACACAACAAAGACAAAACATACAAGTATCAGCTGAGAAGGCCCGAGTAATCCACTTTCGGACTCTTGACACGTCTACCTCGTTTGACAAAATTAATGGATTCATCATACAGAAGGCCATTAAGGATCAGATAGGGGACGTGGAGAAAGTCCGAAAGACAAGAAAAGGCGAACTCCAAGTTACTGTTAAAGACGCACAGCAAATGAGGGACGCCTTGAATCTTAAAACTTTTCATACAACAAAAGTGGTACCATATATCCCAGCATTTCTCAACACCTGTAAGGTTGTAGTTAACAGCTACGAATTTCAGGGGATGACTAATGACGAAATTAAGTACCACATGAAAGATCAAGGAGTCGTCGATGCTTACGTATTTAATAGGAAGACCACAGACGGTGAACGCAAACGATCAACTACAGCAGTACTCACTTTTGAAGGACTTGTTAGGCCCACTCATGTCTTGGTAGGATATGAGAGGGTCCAGACCAAAACTTACATTTCATTCCCAATGCGTTGTTTCAACTGCCAAAGGTTTGGACACACTGGTAAGGCCTGCCGTAACACCCAGGTATGCTCCAAATGTGCTCAGACCGGACACAGGGACGATGACTGTACACAGACGGAGGAAAAATGCTACCACTGTTCCGGTCAGCATGCTGCCTCAGACAGGAAGTGCCCTTCCTACCTGAGGGAGTATGAGATCAGTAAGGTGAGAGCAGAGAAAAATTTGGACTACAAGGAGGCTAAGATGCAGGTGGAGTTGTCCTTGCAGACACCAACACCTGGAATGTCCTTTGCATCCGCTGTATCTAAAAATACCTCACCTCCCAAAATGTGCACCACTGGAACGCAGACTGAGACCAAGACCATCGCAACACAGACTGACCCCACCATCACCGGTTATTCAACCACAGACGCCAAAGACGAGAACACTAATACAACTATGACCAATAACGAGACCCAAACTAACGAGTTATACCAGACCCCAAAACCCCAACAGACTCACGACCCTATCTACCCCAACGTAAGGAGGAGATCGTATTCAATAGAATGCATGATGAGAAAATCAACACCACAACCAATCATTTGCCTTTTTGAAAGGCAACCGGGGCAGGGAGCCCCTGCCGAGCAGAGTACTGGCTCTTTGGAGCCGGGAGACTGCTCATCTGATGAGGGGGATCCTTCCAAGGACCCTCTTTCCCCCCCATATACAAGAGGAAAGAAAAATAGAGCCCAAAACGCTGACCATATCAACTCTCAGATTTAAAATTCAGTATCATACAGTGGAATTGCAGAGGTGCTAGGAATAAAAACGCTCAATTTCATTTACTAATGTCATTATTCCGGCCGGACGTTTTTTGCCTACAAGAGACGCTACTTGCGGGTCACGACGACCCACCTGTATTCGACAACTACACGTCCTACAGGGGAGACAACCTAAGGGGGGTAGCCCTATACATTCGGAGTTCATTCGCCCAGCAAAGAGTCAGTCTGAACGTGAACCTGCAGACTGTGGCGTGCAGAGTTAAGATTCGGACTGGCTATGTTGCCATCTGTTCACTATACTGTCCTCCGGGCGGGCTCATTGACGATGGTGAGCTTGAGGAGCTATTTAACCAACTGCCAGGAAAGAAAATGATCCTCGGCGACCTCAATGCTCGCCATTTGCGGTGGGGCAGTGTCCGGAGTGACGGGAGGGGAGAGCAGGTGGCTGCAGCTATCCTCAACTCCAACTTGTCTCTTCTGAATGACGGTAGTGCGACTCGAGTGGATGAACGATTAGGCACAGCGTCAGCTATAGATCTTTCTATAGTTGATGCTGCCTTGCTATTAGATTGTAAATTTTCTACATACGACGACTCTCTGGGTAGCGACCATTTTCCGATCTGCATTTCTTATGAGTGTGGCGCCCCAACGGCTACTCCCGAGGTGCGCTACAACCTTAGGAAGGCAGACTGGAGGGCCTACTCAGGAGCCGTTCGTATAGACACCATTGGACAAGACATCAACACCAAAATTACACACATACAACAAGCTATAATACACGCAGCAGACTTAACAATTCCTAAGACTTCTGCAAAAACCCACAGGCCTGGAGTTCCATGGTG
Organism: Homarus americanus; assembly: GCF_018991925.1. Classification (NCBI taxonomy): domain Eukaryota; kingdom Metazoa; phylum Arthropoda; class Malacostraca; order Decapoda; family Nephropidae; genus Homarus; species Homarus americanus. Next base: position 8,895 of record NW_024741337.1, read on the forward strand.
GACACCAGACTGCCGACGAGTGGTCTGTGAGCGAAATAGGCTATGTCGTTTATTCAATAGAATTCCATCACTTGTAAACTTAATTGAATATAAAAAGCTAGAGCCAAGGCTAGGAGGGTTCTCAGGGAGTGTAAGAGAGAGTCTTGGCGGGCGTTCGTCTCCACTATTAACAAGGATACCCCTTCCTCTGAGGTATGGTCGGCTATAAACCGGGTCAGATCCAAAGGAGGAAGGAGTTTTATCCCACAGGTGAGTAGTGGAGGGCGGATTCTCGACGAACCCCAGGCCATTGCCAACACCCTAGGCCAGAAGTTTGCAGATGCCAGTAGCTCCACCAATCATGATCCACGCTTCGGCGTGTTCCGTGATCGTGCCGAGCTCTTGCATCTCGACTTCGAGAACGGGGACGAACAGGGCTACAATCGAGCATTTTCCCCAGAGGAACTTTCCTTTGCTATTAATAAGGGCAAGGGCTCTACTCCTTGACCTGATGGTATACGATACGAGATGATTAAGCACCTTGACCAGGGAAACCTGGACAAATTGCTAGAAGTGTACAATGAGATCTGGACGTCCAGAACGTTTCCAAACTCATGGCACTTTGCCCATGTCGTACCGATCCCGAAGAGGGACAAATGCCCGAACAACACCAACTCATTCCGTCCGATTTCGCTCACAAACTGTCTGTGTAAGGTCATGGAACGTATGATAAAGCGTAGACTAATGTATTTTTTGGAAAGTAACAACTTATTGAATGATCGACAGTGTGGTTTCCGCCAAGGTAGAAGCACACTAGATCATTTAATAAGTCTTGAAACTGACATCTCAAAAACTCTTTGCAGTAAAGAAACATTAATTGCAGTATTCTTAGATATAGAAAAAGCTTTCGACATGACATGGCGGACTGGCCTCATGATGAAGCTCCACGCCTTGGGTCTGAGAGGTAATTTGCCAATTTTTATTAGTAATTTTTTGCAGGACAGGACTTTTTCCGTCAAATTAAAAGGTAACGTAAAATCAGACACATTTGTCTTTGAAAATGGAGTTCCACAAGGTAGCGTTTTGGGCCCAATTTTATTCCTTATAATGATTAATGATTTCCTATCACCAGCCCCCAGCTTAAGTGACCTCAAATTCTCCTTGTTTGCTGACGATTGCGCAATCTGGCGCTCCTCTCGAGCTGAGAGGCTATCTGCACAAAGGGTGCAGGCTGGCCTAAAAGCCGCGGAACAGTGGGCAATACAATGGGGATTTAGGTTTTCAGTTGAGAAGACAGTAGGAGTAGTCTTCACTAAGAAACGTAACATTAGTAATCCAGTATTAAAATTAAATGATACTCCTATTAAATTTCAGACTTCAGTAAAATTTCTTGGTGTTCATTTTGACCGGAAATTAACGTGGAAAAACCACATTAACGAACTTGAAAGTAAATGTCTTAAAGTCACAAACATCCTGAAAGTTTTATCAGGTACTACATGGGGAGCCGATAGGAAATCTTTATTAATGGTGTATAAGACCCTGATCAGATCAAAACTTGATTATGGATGCCAGTTGTATGCTTCGGCATGCAACACCACACTCGCAAAGCTAACCAGAATACAGAACCGATGCCTTCGTCTATGTCTGGGTGCCTACAGGTGTACACGTGTAGGTAAACTAGAGGTTGAGGCCCACGTCCCTCCACTTCACATCAGGAGGGACATGTTGACGCTAAGGTACGGGTTGAGTATGGCTAGGAAGCGCGGCACAGACCACCCAGGTTGGTGTGCTGTTGCTAATTTCCGTTTCCTGCAGCTGCGTAGGTCCCTGTCCTCGGTTGTCCGCCTCCAGACCTTGTGCCAGGGTGCTGGTATCCATTTCGAAGACGTTGATAGATACGTTCCACCGTTGTGTCCGCCATGGGAGAACCCCAACTTCCATGTGGAAACATCGTGGCTTCCGGGAGCAAAGAATGACTTTCATCCTGAGCTCCTGAGGCAACTTTTCTATCAATTTCTTGAAGGATTCAGCGCCTATACTCACGTGTACACCGACGGGTCCAAGACTGAAGACAACGTCGGAGCCGGTATCTGGAGCAGAGACGGGGAGTGGAGCTCCCGCCTGCCACGGCATACAACCATATTCTCTGCAGAAATGTTCGCAATAAATAGAGCCATTGACATTGCAATAACAAGCAATGTCAATGATGTCGCTGTAATTTCAGATTCCATGTCAGCTCTTAAAGCAATTCAAGGTGGTGATACTACCAGCAATGAGATACAGGGCAACATTATTAATAAATTACATGAGTGTGCCAAGAATATTGTGCTGGTGTGGGTGCCTGGGCATTGTAACATTTGGGGCAATGAACAGGCAGACAGATTAGCAAGAGCGACTGTGGGTCTCGGGGAGACAACTAATGTACCCTGGGAGACTCAGTCGTGTCTCTCCTTGGGGAAGACATATACATTTGGAAAGTGGCAACTTGAATGGACTAGGTTGGATCTCCACAACACCTGGAAGCCTAATATAGGAAACTGGCCCTCAGCATATAGAAAGAATAGGAGGGAAGAGGTCGTTCTCGCCAGACTAAGGCTGAACTGTACCTATCTGACCCACCTAGGGGCCTATCTTGATAATTCCTTCCCACCTATCTGTGCCACTTGTAACCTAATTCTCTCCATCAGACATATTCTGACTGAGTGCAGCCAGTACGAACCAGAGCGCCGGCAGCTGGTGATCCTAGCTGCCGAGCAAGGCTTCGTGCTGACTGTACCCAACCTATTGCAAGATAATGTCACCATAAGTGACGCAGTAATAACCTTCCTCAAGGAGACCCATCTTATCGGCATGTTATGATTGACACACGCATGAACTCTTTTATATCTATTATATGTATGTAACCATGCCTTAAAAAATAAAAAAAATAAAAATAAAAAATAAAAATGAATAAAACAAAAATTAAAACATACAACATGAGAAACACATCACAAACCCTATCATTACATACAACACTCACATTTATCAAGCTAAACTGACACCCACCAACATATATTCAAACAAAAAGACACGGGCTACAAAAGACAAAATAAAAAATAAAAATAAAAAAATCACAGAGAAACTAGTCACCTGACAAGCCATTTCATCTGGTCTGTCACTAACTCACCATCACATATATGCGCTACCATAAATAGCAAAATACCAAAACGAAGAAAACACAAAATAACGAAAAATAGTATCAGATTAGTTGTAGCAAGAAAGAAGACCAAGATTAGAAGAAGAAAGAAGACATCAGCTTCGGCCGAAATAGCCTAATGGCGAAGAGGCCAGTAATCCCCAACATCAGTCAGTCAGGGCCAGTTTTCAATTCTCTCGCTCCGCGCCACGAGTAACTGTGCCGCCATGCCTCCCAAAACTTCCGGAAAGGCTGCCAAGAAGGCTGGAAAGGCCCAGAAGGCCATTGCCAAGGGTGAAGGAAAAATACCATCTACAATTGCCTGACTGAAGTGCACTTTGACACAGGGTCATCCAAGCTATATCCATCTGTGAACTCTTTCTAGTAGACGACATCCTTCGAGCGCATCACTGCGGGCTTCCACTTTAGCAACCTCCACCATTGCAGATTAAAATCCAGACAGCTGTCAAACTCTTGCTGATGAACTAACAAGCATGCGTATGAGGGCGCAAAGGCTGCATCTCCGTACAGAAAGTTGTATTACATCCCACTACTACCAACAATCACAAACAATCAGACCTGATTATCAGTAAAAAGAGACAGTAAATTATATTGAGGAAAATAAAAAAAATAAAATTATAATCTGTGAAGGCGGACTAAATCGAAACATAATAAATAAATAAATAAATTCTGCGTGGAGTACTTTTACACCCACTGCAAAGTGACATACATGGAGTGTGTTTGGGCTTCATTTCTTGTTTGCAGCATGCCTATTTCATGTAAAAAAAAAATTTATTTTATTTTATTGTATGTTCGTTTATTTTATTTATTTCTTTACTTACTTATTCTTTATATATTTATTTGTTACTAGCTCTTGTTTGTTGCACCCACCCACCTCCCGAATTGATGACCTACTATACAATCGTACCTCCACGAATGTTACCAACTTACCGTTAGGCGATTTGGGTAACCGAAATTAACGCTCTCCGTCCACCAACCATTTCGATTGTCATGAAAATTATCTTCAGAACAGTTCTTTGGCCCTGAGAAGGGCCGAGTTATAGATGTCTGGTAGGTTTTGTTGTGCTTTTTGTTTTTCCCCAAGGAAGAGGACTTAAGCACGCTCTCCGCGGATGCGCCGGGCCAGCAGGATGTCCTTGGGCATGATGGTAACGCGCTTGGCGTGAATGGCACACAGGTTGGTGTCCTCGAAAAGACCCACCAGGTAAGCCTCAGAGGCTTCCTGCAGAGCCATGACGGCAGACGACTGGAAGCGCAGGTCAGTCTTGAAATCCTGGGCGATCTCACGCACCAGGCGCTGGAAGGGCAGCTTCCTGATGAGTAGCTCTGTGCTCTTCTGGTAACGACGGATCTCACGAAGGGCGACGGTTCCGGGCCTGTAACGATGGGGCTTCTTGACACCACCTGTGGCTGGGGCGGACTTGCGAGCTGCCTTGGTGGCAAGCTGCTTCCGTGGAGCCTTGCCTCCAGTGGACTTGCGGGCAGTCTGTTTAGTACGGGCCATCTCGACGACGAAATAGTCAATATGACCGGTATTTGTTATTATAGATTAATGGGACCGTGAATGCGACCACCTATAGGCAGCCCATTTGGTGGATTCCGGCTGGGCTCAGAGACAATGACCGGATTGGGATGATGGTCCACACCCAGATTAGGAGATACTGCAGGTTGGTGGCGGACTGATCAGTGAACTACCACGGCCCCGCTCTTCAGTCGTACAGATGGCGCCCCCGAACTGGGGTCCACTTGCTGGGGAGAAGATATTTCAGCTATCTGGTTGGTGGGTATCGATATGAAGGTAGTGAATATGGTCTGCTTTCGGGTTAGAGTGGCCGCTGGTGTTGTGTGTTCTTGGGAGATTTGAGTTCTGTTTCGGAGGCTTTGTGTGACCTCGCAATCGAGGAGATAGTGTTCAAGTGGGTTGGCTGCTGGCTCCTGACAGTAGGTGCATTCCATGACGTCATTTCCGATCATCTGCCAGGAGCACTTGTACCCTAGTCGTAGTCGATGAAGGCTGACTTGGGTTTGTCTTGGAGTTTTCTTGTCAGCGAAAGGTGGTTCCCCTTTTGTGGCCGCCAGGTACCATTTGGCTGATTGAGAACCAGCGTTGAGTGCATGAAGGAAGCTCTTTTTGATGTGGAGCTTGGTAGTCTTTCTGAGGTGATTCTTGATCTGTTGCACACTTGCTGGAACTTGGATGTGTACGCTACTAGAACGTGTAGCTGCCTTGGCTGCTTCGTCTGCCACGTCGTTTCCTCCGATCCCTACATGACTGGGAATCCAGTGTAAGACGACTGGTCTGTTTTGGCTTTGGAATTCCTGTAGCTGTGCGAGGATCGAGGTGATGATGTGGACGTTGTCTCTTGGTTGACTGTGTTGCAGCGCTTGCATGGCCGATTTCGAGTCCGTGTGAATTATGACGGACTTGTTGTGTTGTGTTGCAGCGTGTTGTAGGGCCTTTGAGATTGCTACCAGTTCTGTTTGTAGGGTGGAGCAGTCGTTGGAAAGTCTCCATTTGAGGGTCTGACCTTGGGTGTAGAAGGCCGCTCCGGATCTGTGATGTTTTGGGTCCACCGAGCCGTCTGTGAAGTATGATGCTGCATCAACCGGTGTCTCGGTGGCTATGGCTTGGAGAGATATTTTTTTGAGGTCCTCCTTCTGGAGGTTGGCTTTACTATCGCCGAGGTCGGTGAATTTGAGTGTGGCTGGTGGAGGGCTCCATGGTGGAGGAACAGTGTAACCATTGTCTCGTGTGTCTTGGTTGTTCTTGACGAGTGTTTCTGCTTGCAGGTGTCGGATGACCTCGCTTGCCTCGTGCGACCAGGTGGCCCCTCGCACTCTGTGGTCGAGGTGGAGGGAGGCACTGATTCGAATCTTGGCAACTGTGGGCTTGTCTGCTCTACAGATTTTGGCGAGGAGACAGGCTGTCACCTGCTTGACCCGTACTGCCAGGGGTGGTAGCTCGGTTTCCATTTGCAGATTGCAAATTCTGGTCCACATGGGTGCTCCGAGCATGGTCCTGAGAGCATTGTTTTGAATGACTTCTAGCTTAGCTATTTGGTCTTCTCTCAGTCCAATGAGTGCTGGAGCACTGTAATCTACCAGCGATCTGATGGCGGCTGTGTAGTAGGCTTTGAGCACATGAAGGTTTGCTCCTGCAGATTTGCTGGTGAGCGACCTCATTATATTGTGTCTGCTCTTCGTCCTGTGCCTGAGATACTCGAGTTGCGGCTTGAAGGTGAGTTTCTGGTCAAACCAGATTCCAAGACACTGGTGGGCGTTGGTCCAGACTACCGGCGTGTTTTGTATGGAGAGCGTCTTGTCTGGTGTGTCTGTGCAGATGGCCATCGCTTTCGACTTGGCTGGATTTATCTTGAGTCCAAGTCTGTTGCACTCCTCTTCTATAAGTTGGAGTGCGTGTTGCGTGTTGGCTAGTCTGTTCGATCCTCTTACTATGAGCTGTAAGTCGTCTGCATAGCATAGGAGCTTGGCTGTTTGTCTGAAGGGAAGTTTGACTAGATTTTCCATCAGGACATTGAACAGCATTGGACTGAGGATGCCTCCTTGTGGGGTTCCGTTTTCGTGGACCCTGTAGCTTGAGGTTGCTCCCTGAAAGCGTACTCGTGCTTCTCTCTGTGTGAGGTAGTTCTGGATCCACCCCAGCAACCTTCCTTTGACGCCTTTTTTAGCGAGCGTAGTTGTAATGGCCAAAGGATTTGCTAGTTCGAAGGCTTTCTCCAGGTCGAGGAAGACCACCAGAGCTGGTTTGTTGTCCACTGTGCTGAGTATCTCGGCGATGTTGTTGCCTGTGCCGGTGTTCTCGGTGTAAGCAAAGATGTGAGGGTGTGGGCTGCCTACTTTCCACTTGAGTCGGTTGAGAGCCATTCTTTCTCCGGTCTTCGCTATGCAGCTGAGAAGGGAGATGGGCCTCGGCTTGTCTGGTTCTCTGGGCTTCGGAATGGGCTGTATATCTGCCTTCTTCCATTCCGGTGGGAGTCTTTGTGCTGTCCACGAAGCATTGATGGCTTGCAGCAGAGCCTCGTGTCCGGCTGTACCGGCATGAGAGAGCATGGAGTAGGTTATCCTGTCGGCCCCTGGAGCTGTATCCTTGCTTCGTTTTAGCGACTTCTGGAGTTCTTGCTGGTTGAATGGTCTGTCAGTGTCATCTTCACTGTTGCAGGCCTCTTCGATCATCTGGAGTCTGACCTGTCGCAGACGCCGTTGTGTCTCCTCCGCCTGTCTCGGGAGGTTTTTCGTTGCTGCTCGGTCAGAGAACAGTTTTGCAAGTCTCTCGGCTTCCTCTTCTGGGTTGGGATGAGTTGGTGGTGGTGGTGTTGCCTTCCCAGATGCCCTTCGGATCTGGGCCCACATCTTGCCAAGGGTGGTGTGCTCGTTCAGTTCGGAGCACCACTTGAGCCAGCTTGCGTTTTTAATTTCTTCCTTCTCTTCCCTGGTATCCTTGACTATGACTTGCAGGAGATGTCTGTTTGTTGCCGTGGGATGTCTCCTGTAGTTTCTTCGGGCCATGTTCACTCTGTGGTTGAGTTCTTTCACCCTGGGACAGTAGTACCAGTAATCATTGTACTGTCTTGATGTGGGTTTTGTTTTTGGGATAGCCTCTTCTGCCGCTAGGTGAAACGCCTCGACCAATTGGTGGTGGAGGGTTGTCTCATCCGCGGGTGCTGCGCCGGCCGGCTGTGATTTTTCGCGCCACTGAGCCAGGTGTTTCTTGAAGAGTCCCCAGTCTGCCTTTTGAGTGTTGTATCTCCATCTCGGGGGGGGTGGAGTGGGGAGTTTGTTCACCTTCAGCGTTGTTAGGGTGGCGAAGTGGTCACTGGTCAGCGTGGGGTGTATCTGCCAGGAGGCCGAAGGCTGTAGTGCACTGGAGACGAAGGTTAGATCTAGCCTTCCTCCCCTAGTGTGGGTGGGCTCTCCGGTGTTCAGGAGGCAGATCTCGGGTGTATCTTGAAAGGTGGTGTATAGGTGTAGGCCGTCTTCATTTGTGGGGCTTGCCGAGCTTAGGAAGGGATGATGTGCGTTGAAATCCCCTCCTATGAGTGTGGCGTGGTCAGCGGCCGAAGCAAATAATTGAGTAACCTCCAGTGAGCCCCTTGGGTTCTTGTAGATGTTGTGAACAGTTAATTCCCGTTCTTGGAGGGTTACTTTGACGGCCTGTGTCTCGATGTTTTCCCCACATGGAAATTGCTGCGTGACATCGGCGGAGGGTATGCTTGACTTGACCAAGATCATACATCCTCTTGTTGACGCCTGCGTGAAATGCCTCCTGTATGTCTTGTAACCGCTGAATTTGAAACAGTGGTGTTCTTGTAGAAGTGTTTCTTGTAGGAGTATGATGTCAAGCTTGTCCTTGGCTGCTGCTTCTTGTAGGAGGTGTTTCTTGTTTTTGATGCCCTGAGCATTCCATGTTAGGATGTTCAGGGTGCTGACGTTTTCCACCACTGTTTCATCGGGGACTTCTGGTGGTCCTCGATGGAGATGTCCAAGTTCGATTCCAACTGAATCAGGTCCATGTCTTCGTGTTCTGTGGTTTTTGCCTTCTGGGCCGTGGTTCGGTTCAGGGGAGTTGAAACGTCCAGTTTCTTTCTAGGAGCTGTCGGTATCTTGGGAGCTGTCGGTGTCTTGGGTTCTCTGGTGGCCTTCTTCGGTGTAGAGTGTACCTCGGCTGTTACTCGTGTGCGGACCGGCGTGGCTTCCTCCACTGAGGTGGCTGGAGCTGTGGCGACTTGCCCGAGGACGCTCCCCATGAGTATTTGGAGCTGTGTGGGTTGGATCTTGTGGCCCAGTAGTCCGGCTAGGCCCTCCGCGAAGGTCGTCAGTACATTGGCTAGGTCTGATATGTGTATCATTCCTTCTGGTGCCTTGGTGTGTGCTTCTTTTGTCTTTCTCGTGGTTGTCGTTCTCTGCTGCTTGGGTGGCTGAGGTGTGGCTGTAGTGAGGCCAGGAAACTGGGCTGCACTTTGGGTGTTGACTGGCTGAGGAGGTTGTCTTTGTTGTTTGGGCCTTTGGGTTCCCCACACGAAGGTACTTGGTGGGGCTGGTGTGTAGGCGGTGGGGGCCGGTCTTGCTGCTGGTCGGTTTGCCTGGACCCTCTTTGTTCTCTCGGAGCATCCAGGATTCCAGGCGTGGTGTTTGCCCCCGCAGTTGGCACACTTGGGGGCAATTTTTTCCCCATTTTTCAGTTTGGTGAGGCAGGACTGTGTGCCGTGCTTCTGTGCGCAGACTGCGCAGATTTCCCTGTACGTGCACCTTGTCTGATGGTGCCCGTATTTCTGGCATCTGAAGCATCGCAGGGGCTCTGGGACGAAGGGCCTCACTTCGTAGATCCCCCAGGTTTTGAGGTCTATGGTGCTGGGGGTGAGCCGTAGTGCGTTATGAGGACTTGTTTCGTGGTGGCCGTCTTGTCGGACAGGGGAGAGCATCTCTCGGCTTTTAGGATCTTCGGGTGGTTCTCCAGGGGTTCGAGAGGTAGTTCCTTTGGGTACCGGAGGACTACCGACTTCATCAGTTTCTGGGCGGGGTCTAGCTTGGTTGAAGTAATGGTGGTGGTGTTTTGTAGGTAAGTGTCGAGGGTGGTGGCGGAGTTCTTGTCTTTGGGGTGAACGATCATCTCCCCCTTTAGGTTGGGCCGCACTGAGAACTTGGCCAGTGGGTTTTGCTTTTCCATCTCTGTGACGGCGGCATATGTTGTTTTTGCGTCCGTTTTCGTGATCCGGAATTTTGGCAGTGTCGTTGGAGGTGAGCTGGTGGTGGTGATGGGTGCCTTGGGGGCTGCTTGACGGCAATCGTTTCCCGAAAGGGCACGTCGGCGTTTCTTATTTTCTACCTTCGTCCAGTTGTCCTCAGTAGCGGTAGCAGTGGTGGTGGTGGTGGAGGTGGTGGTGGTGGTGGAGTTGTTGGAGGTGGTGGCAGAGTTCCTGCTTTTCAGGGCTTCGTTGAAGGCGCGTAACTGGTCTGCTTTCTCTGTGCGAAGCCTGTCGTGGTTCGGGTCGTCAGGTTGGCGGTTCAGGCGGGGATCGCGGTTAGGAGGGCGTACGCGCTCCATAACCGGGTTGTTGTTGTTGTTGTTGTTGTTGTTGTTGTTGTTTTAGATCCTACCTATTCCGGTTGAGTAAACAGCAAAGGAATTACAGCACTCCCCACTAGCTGGTGGTCGTAGAGTGGTTCCTGAGCTTCTCTCACGGAGCCCCGATTGGGGAAGCCTACTTCCTAGTGTATGTGACTGCTCACTTATAGACGTGAGCTAAGTGTGCCTATTTGGGAAGGATAAGGATTGCGACCCTCTTTCCAGGTGGACCCGCACGATCACGGTTTTCCTGGAAAGACTCGGCTGGGGAGGGTTTTGCTCCGACCCCCTTTCGTGTTCACAATCTCCTGGGAGGGAGGTGAACAGTTACAGGGGGGACCGCAGGACGAATACACTTTTGAGGGTGCAGGTCCCTAGGCCAGAGCGAAAAAGGAAAAATGGTAGTAGAAGGAAAAGAGCTCAAACCACGCCGGGAATATCGCGCTATAACTGCTCTCCAGCTGGAGTGTGGGTCACTCACACCACCAGTGGGGAGGGCAAGCTAATGCTCGATAAACCAAGAACGCTCGTGAGTTGTTGTGGGCGATGACAGTCGTGGGTGGTCCGGTCCGGGAAGATGGCCAACAATGGCACAAGGGAGAGGGCGGTCTTCAAAGTTCCGGGTCCAGCAGGAGGTCTTGTTGAGAGGTCTTCTTCGTTCAGGAGCGATGTGATAAGTCGGCGGCCCGGCAGGCGGGCGGGCTTATATACAGACATTCTCCACCTCAGTGGCCACCTCATTGGCCACGAGTGCCGCATGCGTCATCCGCAAGCTACGCCCCACCTCCAAGAGGGAGGGACGGCCTTGGATGAACGATACTACCGCTGCGTCCACAGCACGCCACCTACTCCCACCAAACCGTGGGCGAAGTGTGAGGCGCAGGAAGACACCTGCTCCATGTGTGGCAGCCCTGGACACCGCTACACGGCCTGCCCCAACACAGAGAAAAAATGCGTTGCCTGTGGTGGCCCACACTCCTCCGCCGACCGGACCTGCCCCAGATGGAAGGAGGAATGCAGGGTAGCCAAGGCTCGTCTTGAGAAAAAACTGAGCTACAAAGAGGCCCTCCTTGCTGTACGCTCCCAAGAAAAGAAAAAACCAGCAGTAAAGAAAAACCAAGAAAAGAAAACTCAACAGAAGCAGCCCACCACACAGAACCAAGAACACCACGTGGCCCGTGGTGCTGAAGCCCACGCGGCCAGTGGTGCTGAAGCAGTGGTGCTGAAGCCCACGTGGTCAACCTCTCCCTCTCTGAATTCTTCCACACCTATGAGGACTTAAAATACGAGGAAGACGAACAAGAAGACCCAAACACAAACGAATGGACAATTCAAGAGAGCAAGAAGAGAAGGAGAGAGAGAAGAAAATCGACATCAAGCTAAGAAGACCAAGACATCCCCTCCACACAAGAAACCAAAACACAATCAAGCCGACCAAGCACTGAACATCCATTGCCCAACCCAACACGCACCTGACGCCTGACCTGACGCTTGACCTGACGCTTGACCTGACGCTAGCCTGGCCTTGTCTTGTCGCCTCCCTGCCGCGTCCAGCCGGGTTGTTGCTGCTGCCCCCATCTTATAATCCCTCACGCAAGCGGTGTTTAGCCACTGCATCTGTTCTCTCCTCCTAAAATTCACTTCAATCCTCCCTTTATTCTTCTCCTGAACCTCCTTCCCCCCTGTCACTAGCATTTTTCGATTCGATTCGGCGAAGCCACACCAGGACCACCTGTAGTAGCAACCACAACAACATGACTGGACGAGGCAAAGGAGGCAAGGGACTTGGAAAGGGTGGCGCCAAGCGTCATCGTAAGGTGCTTCGTGACAACATCCAGGGTATCACCAAGCCCGCCATTCGTCGTCTAGCTCGGCGTGGAGGTGTTAAACGTATATCCGGCCTCATCTACGAGGAGACCCGCGGCGTCCTCAAGGTGTTTCTGGAGAACGTCATCCGTGACGCCGTCACCTACACCGAGCACGCAAAAAGGAAGACCGTCACCGCCATGGATGTGGTGTATGCCCTGAAACGGCAGGGCCGCACCCTTTATGGTTTTGGTGGTTAATCAACCTGATGGACGGGCGCACACCACCACCACCACCACGACAAACAAATATACGGACCTAATTTTAGGTCCACATTTAAATCGCTAAAGAGTTGGTTAGACACTGAGTAAATCGTTGAAAATATATCCAATAACATGATCCTCTCTAATTCTGGACTTGTGGTATGAGTATAGGTTGTGTGTGAACGTGTTGGAACCACTTCCTAATAATTGTCAGTCAGTCAGTCAACATTCACCTAACCTCCAGGTACCTCACCTAACTTCCTGTAGCGTCACCGAACCTCACGAAATGTAACCCAATGTAGTTTATAATCTATCCTAACATGACATAACATAACCACGCACTATATTACTTCGGTAAGAGTAATGAGTTTTAATACGCAAAGTTGCAGTTAGCATTCATTCATACATACATACATACATACATACATAACATGCTAGTGGCAGGGGGGATTGAAGTGAATTTTAGGAGGATAGAATAGGTGCAGTGGCTAAACAGCGCTTGCGTGAGGGACTTTAAGCAGCAACTCGCCTGGATGCGGCAGGATAGAGTCAGGTCAAGCGTCCGGTGCATGTTGGGTTCCGCCATGGTTTCTCAGTGTTTGGTCGGCTTGATTGTGTGTGTGTTGTTTTCTTGTTTGGAGGAAATGTCTTGGTATTCTTCTTCTTAGCTTGAAGTTGATTTTCTTCTAACTCTTCTCCTCTTGTTGTTCGTCTTCCCCGTGTCTGCTATCATTCTGTAAAGACTCTATATATGTATGTAGGTATGAGTGAGTAACAGTTGCCGGTTACAGTGATACTTCATATTCGCTGGTGTTGTACTGTATGGCTTCGGTATTTCTTAATATACAAACGGCACCGTTAGGGGATTGAGGTATTTAAAAACCAGCCTACATTACTTATATATAGAAATAGATAATGTGGCTTGGACAATAATGACGACTACTCTCTCCTACCTAACCCAAACAAGGGCTTTTCGAAAGTATACATTGGACACAATTGACTTAGTACATACATTGGTGGTTTAACAAAAGCCCTCATTAGAGAAAGGTGAAGGAGCACACAGTGAACATACAGATTAATGTTTGCACGCATAGATCATGTAAGGTGAGGTGTTGAACACCAGACACGTAGTGTAGTAACTCACTCACAGATGGCGTTATGAGGGGCCTGAGGATGTAGCAGTTACCTCACAGATGGTGTTATGAGGAACTTCACATGATGATGCTGTAGCAAAACATTCACTACGTGGTGTCGTAGCATCTTGGGGACACCACGTGGTCCACATGACTCACTCATTCAAGTGGGTGAGGTGTGGTCCCAGGCCTCTCTATCGTGGAGTCTCAGGGGAAGTATAACCGGGTACCTGGGACCTCACTGTGTGAAGGTGGTTAGCTAGCTTGGGTAAGACTCAACTGCCGAGTTGTTTTTCACTGAGTTAAGCACTGTTCACCACTATTCATCACTGGTTCCATTCCTTTGCCAAATGAGATAGTACCTTATGGCAAGAACTTGTTGATAGTCCGGTGGGGAGGAGGGTTCAGGGGGGTGAGTTGGTATCGGCCAACATATAAATAATAATAATAATAATAATTAACGGTTTATTGAAAGTGCTTGGCAGCCAGAAGGCTGAAAATATACAGTTACATATTTGGGGAATGGGTTACGAATTACAAATAATATACAAGTAACATGAGTGACACAAATAAGACATATAATAACTAGCTGGGGAAAAGCTCAAACTACAGTTCATTTCAACATAGTGACAGTGCAAGCAGTAGTGTTTACTGGGAGTGAGTACACTGATTTATTACAA
>NW_024741338.1:0-18130 GCF_018991925.1 Homarus americanus
TCATCAACAGAACGTATTATATAAATGGGTCAATACATCTGATATTTCATTCAGATTCACCACCCTGTAACATTCCACCGTCTATGAGTAAGACATGAGATGGACACGTGAGCGGGCAACTCACCCAAGAGGGCGAGACCCATAGCTCAGCATTTCTGTAAGCACGCACTGCGATGCCCCTAAGCTTCAGTAGCTCACCTCAACTCATATCGTAAGGACGTGACCTAACGTTTATCATACATAAACGCTGTCCCTTTCTCATTCACTCCTAGACAGTGAGACTTACGGTTGATATACACTCAGGAATTATATATACAACCTTTTATAAAAAAACAAAGGAACTACCGTTTGGGTCTCGTTACTTAAAACCCAAATATAAATATGTGTGAACGGACTGGTTAATTGGACAAGCAGCCGATTCATTGGTCTGATCACCTAAGCGGCACGTGTGGTCCCCATTAGAGGTTCACGGCGCCATAAGCTCGTAGAACAGGCTTTGTGTGAAATATAGCAGAGTCTAGGACTGCATTTATTGTCCTGGTGGCCCAGAAGTAGCATTCCCCGGTCACAATTATAAGATCGTGGGTTGAAATCCTGGTGGGGTGAGGTGTTGATTATATGTAGAAGTCTGCGTGCTTTATTGGTCTAATGAAATATATATGGATCCTCGTGATTCGAAGCCGCATTTGGTAAAACGTTGCTCTGATCACCTAAGCGGCACTGGTGGTCCCCATTAGAGGTTCTCGGTGCCATAAGCCCGTTGAACAGGCTTTGTGTGAAATATAGCAGAGTCTAGGACTGCTTTTATTGTCCTGGTGGCCCAGAGGTAGCGTTCCCCGGTCACAATTAGAAGATCGTGGGTTCAAATCCTGGTGGGGTGAGGTGTTGATTATATGAAGAAGTCTGCGTGCTTTATTGGGCTAATGAAATATATATGGATCCTCGTGTTTCGAAGCCGCATTTTTTTAAAATGTTGCTCTGATCACCTTAGCGGCACGGGTGGTCCCCATTAGAGGTTCACGGCGCCATAAACTCGTTGAACAGGCTTTGTGTGAAATATAGCAGAGTCTAGGACTGCTTTTATTGTCCTGGTGGCCCAGAGGTAGCGTCCCCCGGTCACAATTAGAAGATCGTGGGTTCGAATCCTGGTGGGGTGAGGTGTTGATTTTATGAAGAAGTCCGCGTGCTTTATTGGGCTAATAAAATATATATGGATCCTCGTGTTTCGAAGCCGCATTTGGTAAAACGTTGCTCTGATCACCTAAGCGGCATGGGTGGTCCCCATTAGAGGTTCACGGCGCCATAATCTCGTTGAACAGGATTTGTGTGAAATATAGCAGAGTGTAGGACTGCTTTTATTGTCCTGGTGGCCCAGAGGTAGCGTTCCCCGGTCACAATTAGAAGATCGTTGGTTCGAATCCTCGTGGGGTGAGGTGTTGATTATATGTAGAAGTCCGCGTGCTTTATTGGGCTAATGAAATATATATGGATCCTTCTTGTTTCGAAGCCGCATTTGGTAAAACGTTGGTCTGATCACCTAAGCGGCATGGGTGGTCCCCATAAGAGGTTCACGGCGCCATAAGCTCGTTGAACAGGCTTTGTGTGAAATATAACAGAGTCTAGGACTGCTTTTATTGTCCTGGTGGCCCAGAGGTAGCGTCCCCCGGTCACAATTATAAGATTTGGGGTTCAAATCCTGGTGGTGTGAAGTGTTGATTATATGCAGAAGTCCGCGTGCTTTACTGGGCTAATGAAATATATATGGATCCTCGTGTTTCGAAGCCGCATTTGGTAAAACGTTGCTCTGATCACTAAAATGATGAATCATTAGGGTTCAAACATATTCGGTAGACAGCTGTGTAAGTCAGGAATATTTTATTCCATTACTAAAGTCATTGGTTCAGTCTGGGATAAAAGTCAAAGGAGTGCTTTATTGGGCTAATGAAATATATATGGATGCTCGTGTTTCGAAGCCGGATATGGTAAAACGTTGCTCTGATCACCTAAGGGGCACGGGTGGTCCCCATTAGAGTTTCATGGCGCCATAAGGTCGTTGAACAGGCTTTGTGTGAAATATAGTAGAGTCTATGACTGCTTTTATTGCCCTGGTGGCCCAGAGGTAGCATATCCCGGTCACAATTATAAGAGCGTGGGTTTGAATCCTGGTGGGGTGAGGTGTTGATTATATGTAGAAATCCTAGTGCTTTATTGGGCTAATGAAATATATTTGAATCCTCGTGTTTCGAAGCCGCATTTGGTAAAACGTTGCTCCCTCCACCTAAGCGGCACGGGTGGTCCCCTATAGTGGTCCCACGGCGCCATAAGCTCGTTGAACAGGCTTTGTGTGAAATATAACAGAGTCTCAGATTGCTTGTAGTGTCCTGGTGGCTCAGAGGTAGCGTTCCCCAGTCACAATTATAAGATCGTGGGTTTGAATCCTGGTGGGGTGAGGTGTTGATTATATAAAGAAGTTCGCGTGCTTTATTGGGCTAATGAAATATATATGGATCCTCGTGTTTCGAAGCCGCATTTGGTAAAACGTTGTTCTGATCACCCAAGCGGCACGGGTGGTCCCCATTAGAGGTTCACGGCACCATAAGCTCGTTAAACAGGCTTTGTGTGAAATATAGCAGAGTCTAGGACTGCTTTTATTGTCCTGGTGGCCCAGAGGTAGCGTTCCCCGGTCACAATTAGAAGATCGTGGGTTCGAATTCTCGTTGGGTGAGGTGTTGATTATATGAAGAGGTCTGCGTACTATATTGGGCTAATGAAATATATATGGATCCTCGTGTTAAGAAGCCGCATTTGGTAAAACGTTGCTATGATCACCCAAGCGGCACGGGTGGTCCCCATTAGAGGTTCACGACGCCAAAAGCTAGTTGAACAGGCTTTGAGTGAAACATAGCAGAGTCTAGGACTGCTTTTATTGAACTGGTGGCCCAGAGGTATCGTTCCCCGGTCACATTTATAAGATCGTTGGTTCAAATCCTGGTGGGGTGAGGTGTTGATTATATGTAGAAGTCCGCGTGCTTTATTGGGCTAATGAAATATATATGGATCCTCGTGTTTCGAACCCGGATTTGGTAAAACGTTGCTCTGATCACCTAAGTGGCACAAGTGGTACCCATTAAAGGTTCACGGCGCCATAACCTCGTTGAACAGGCTTTGTGTGAAATATAGCAGAGTCTAGGACAGCTTTAATTGTCCTAGTGGCCCAGAGGTAGCATTCCCCGGTCACAATTATAAGATCGTAGGTTCAAATCCTGCTGGGGTGAGGTGTTGATTATATGTAGAAGTCCGCGTGCTTTATTGGGCTAATGAAATATATATGGATCCTCGTGTTTCGAAGCCGGATATGGTAAAACGTTGCTCTGATGCCTGAGGGCTGGTGGTCTAGTATGATTTCTAACATGGCGCCCATAAGGTCGTTAGACAGAGCTTTGTGTGAAATATAGTAGAGTCTAGGACTGCTTTTATTGTCCTGATGGCCCAGAGGTAGCATATCCCGGTCACAATTATAAGATCGTGGGTTTGAATCCTGGTGGGGTGAGGTGTTGATTATATGTAGACGTCCGAGTGCTTTATTGGGCTAATAAAATATATTTGGATCCTCGTGTTTCGAAGCCGCATTTGGTAAAACGTTGCTCCCCTCCACCTAAGCGGCGGGTGGTCCCCTATATAAGTGGTCCCCACCGGCGCCATAAGCTCGTTGAACAGGCTTTGTGTGAAATATAACAGAGTCTAAAGATTGCTTATGAAGTGTCTGGTGGCTCCAGAGTGGCGTTCTGATCACAATTATAAGATCGTAGGTTTGAATCCTGGTGGGGTGAGTGTTGATTATATAAAGTTAAGCGTGCTTTGTTAGACAATGAAATATATATGGATCCTCGTAACGAGCATATTTTGGTAACGTTGCTATGAGTCACTAGCGGCGGGTGGTCCCCATTAGAGGTTCACGACGCCAAAAGCTAGTTGAACAGGCTTTGAGTGAAACATAGCAGAGTCTAGGACTGCTTTTATTGAACTGGTGGCCCAGAGGTATCGTTTCCCGGTCACATTTATAAGATCGTGGGTTCAAATCCTGGTGGGGTGAGGTGTTGATTATATGTAGAAGTCCGCGTGCTTTATTGGGCTAATGAAATATATATGGATCCTCGTGTTTCGAACCCGGATTTGGTAAAACGTTGCTCTGATCACCTAAGTGGCACAAGTGGTACCCATTAAAGGTTCACGGCGCCATAAGCTCGTTGAACAGGCTTTGTGTGAAATATAGCAGAGTCTAGGACAGCTTTTATTGTCCTAGTGGCCCAGAGGTAGCTTTCCCCGGTCACAATTATAAGATCGTAGGTTCAAATCCTGCTGGGGTGAGGTGTTGATTATATGTAGAAGTCCGCGTGCTTTATTGGGCTAATGAAATATATATGGATCCTCGTGTTTCGAAGCCGGATTTGGTAAAACGTTGCTCTGATAACCTAAGCGGCACGGGTGGTCCCCATTAGAGGTTCACGGCGCCATAAGCTAGTTGAACAGGCTTTGTGTGAAATATAGCAGAGTCTAGGACTGCTTTTATTGAACTGGTGGCCCAGAGGTAGCGTTCCCCGGTCACATTTATACGATCGATGGTTCAAATCCTGGTGGGGTGAGGTGTTGATTATATGTAGAAGTCCGAGTGCTTTATTGGGCTAATGAAATATATTTGGATCCTCGTTTTTCGAAGCCGCATTTGGTAAAACGTTGCTCTGATCACCTAAGCAGCACGGGTGGTCCCTATTAGAGGTTCACGGCGCCATAAGCTCGTTGAACAGGATTTGTGTGAAATATAGCAGAGTGTAGGACTACTTTTATTGTCCTGGTGGCCCAGAGGTACCGTTCCCCGGTCACAATTATAGGACCGTGGGTTCAGATCCTGGTGGGGTGAGGTGTCGATTATATGTAGAAGTCCGCGTGCTTTATTGGGCTAATGAAATATATATGGATCCTCGAGGTTCCAAGCCAGATTTGGTAAAACGTTGCTCTCTCCACCTAAGCGGCATGGGTGGTCCCCTATAGTGGTCCCACGGCGCCATAAGCTCGTTGAACAGGTTTTGTGTGAAATATAGCAGAGTCAAGGACTGCTTTTATTGTCCTGGTGGCCCAGAGGTAGCGTTTTCCGGTCACAATTAGAAGATCGTGGGTTGGAATCCTGGTGTGGTGAGGTGTTGATTATATGAAGAAGTCCGCGTGCTTTATTGGGCTAATGAAATATATATGGATCCTCGTGTTTCGAAGCCGCATTTGGTAAAATGTTGGTCTGATCACCTAAGCGGCATGGGTGGTCCCCATTGGAGTTTCACGGCGCCATAAGCTCGTTGAACAGGCTTTGTGTGAAATATAGCAGAGTCTAGGACTGCTTTTATTGTCCTGGTGGCCCAGAGGTAGCGTCCCCCGGTCACGATTATAAGATCGTGGGTTCGAATCCTGGTGGGGTGAGGTGTTGATTATATGAAGAAGTCCGCATGCTTTATTGGGCTAATGAAATATATGGATCCTCGTGTTTCGAAGCCACATTTGGTAAAACGTTGCTCCTATCACCTAAGCGGCATGGGTGGTCCCCATTAGAGGTTAACGGCGCCATAAACTCGTTGAACAGGCTTTGTGTGAAATATAGCAGAGTCTAGGACTGCTTTTATTGTCCTGGTGGCCCAGAGGTAGCGTTCCCCGGTCACAATTATAAGATCGTGGGTTCAAATCCTGGAGGGGTGAGGTGTTGATTATATGTAGAAGTCCGCGTGCTTTATTGGGCTCATGAAATATATATGGATCCTTCTTGTTTCGAAGCCGCATTTGGTAAAACGTTGGTCTGATCACCTAAGCGGCACGGGTGGTCCCCATTAGAGGTTCACGGCGCCATAAGCTCGTTGAACAGGCTTTGTGTGAAATATAGCAGAGTCTAGGACTGCTTTTATTGTCCTGGTGGCCCAGAGGTAGCGTCCCCCGGCCACAATTATAAGATTTGGAGTTCAAATCCTGGTGGGGTGAGGTGTTGATTATATGTAGAAGTCCGCCTGCTTTATTGGGCTAATGAAATATATATGGATCCTCGTGTTTCGAAGCCGCATTTGGTAAAACGTTGCTCTGATCACCTAAGCGGCACGGGTGTTCCCCATTAGAGGTTCACATATATTTCAATTGAACAGGCTTTGTGTGAAATATAGCAGAGAGTCTAGGAATGCTTTTATTGTCCTGTGGCCCAGTGGCGTCCCGGTCACAATTATAAGATCGTGGGTTCAAATCCAGGTGGGGTGAGGTGTTGATTATATGTAGAAGTCCGCGTGCTTTATTGGGCGATTGAAATATATATGGATCCGCGTGTTTCGAAGCCGCATTTGGTAAAACGTTGCTTTGATCACCTAAGCGGCACGGGTGGTCCCCATTAGAGGTTCACGGCACCAAAAGTTCGTTGAACAGTCTTTGTGTGAAATATAGCAGAGTCTACGACTGCATTTAGTGTCCTGGTGGCCCAGAGGTAGCATTCCCCGGCCACAATTATAAGATCGTGGGTTCAAATCATGGTGGGGTGAGGTGTTTATATGTAGAAGTCCGCGTGCTTTATTAGGCTAATGAAATATATATGGATCCTCGTGTTTGAAGCGGATATGAGTAAGCGTTGCTCCTGATCACCTAATGGCGGTGGTCATTCCAAATTTCATGGCGCCATAAAAGGTGAATTAAACAGGCTTTGTGTGAAATATAGTTAGTCTAGAGACCTTTTATTGTCTGATGGCCCAGAGGTAGCATATCCCGGTCACAATTATAAGAGCGTGGGTTTGAATCCTGGTGGGGTGAGGTGTTGATTATATGTAGAAGTCCGAGTGCTTTATTGGGCTATAAAATATATTTGGATCCTCGTGTTTCGAAGCCGCATTTGGTAAAACGTTGCTCTGATCACCTAAGCAGCACGGGTGGTCCCCATTAGAGGTTCACGGCGCCATAAGCTCGATGAACAGGCTTTGTGTGAAATATAGCAGAGTCTAGGAGTGCTTTTATTGAACTAGTGGCCCAGAGGTAGCATTCCCCGGTCACATTTATAAGATCGTGGGTTCAAATCCTGGTGGAGTGAGGTGTTGATTATATGTAGAAGTCCGCGTGCTTTATTGGGCTAATGAAATATATATGGATCCTCGTGTTTCGAAGCCGGATTTGGTAAACGTTGCTCCTGATCACCTATTGGCACAGGTAGTCCTCATTGAGAGTTCACAACCATAAGCTCGTTGAACAGGCTTGTGTGAAATATAGCAGAAGTCTAGGACTGCTTTTATTGTCCTGGTGGCCCAGAGGTAGCGTTCCCCGGTCACAATTATAAGATTGTGGGTTTAAATCCTGGTGGGGTGAGGTGTTGATTATGTAGAAGTCCGCGTGCTTTATTGGGCTAATGAAATATATATGGATCCTCGTGTTTCGAAGCCGCATTTGGTAAAACGTTGTTCTGATCACCTAAGCGGCACGGGTGGTCCCCATTAGAGATTCACGGCGCCATAAGCTTGTTGAACAGGCTTTGTGTGTAATATAGCTGAGTCTAGGACTGCTTTTATTGTCCTGGTGGCCCAGAGGTAGCGTTCCCCGGTCACAATTATAAGATCGTGGGTTCAAATTCTGGTGGGGTGAGGTGTTGATTATATGTAGAAGTCCGAGTGCTTTAATGGGCTAATGAAATATATATGGATGCTCGTGTTTCCAAGCCGGATATGGTAAAACATTGCTCTGATCACCTAAGGGGCACGGGTGGTCCCCATTACAGGTTCATAGCGCCATAAGGTCATTGAACAGGCTTTGTGTGAAATATAGCAGAGTGTAGGACTGCTTTTATTGTCCTGGTGGCCCAGAGGTAGCGTTCCCCGGTCACAATTATAAGATCGTGGGTTCAAATCCTGGTGGGGTGAAGTGTTTATTATATGTAGAAGTCCGCGTGCTTTATTGGGCTTATGAAATATATATGGATCCTCGAGTTTCCAAGCCAGATTTGGTAAAACGTTGCTCATGATCACCCCTACCGTTGGTGGTCCCCATTAGAGTTTCATGGCGCCATAAGGTCGTTGAACAGGCTTTGTGTGAAATATAGTAGAGTCTATAACTGCTTTTATTGTCCTGGTGGCCCAGAGGTAGCATATCCCGGTCACAATTATAAGAGCGTGGGTTTGAATCCTGGTGGGGTGAGGTGTTGATTATATGTAGAAATCCTAGTGCTTTATTGGGCTAATGAAATATATTTGAATCCTCGTGTTTTGAAGCCGCATTTGGAAAAACGTTGCTCCCTCCACCTAAGCGGCACGGGTGGTCCCCTATAGTGGTCCCACGGCGCCATAAGCTCGTTGAACAGGCTTTGTGTGAAATATAACAGAGTCTAAGATTGCTTGTAGTGTCCTGGTGGCTCAGAGGTAGCGTTCCCCAGTCACAATTATAAGATCGTGGGTTTGAATCCTGGTGGGGTGAGGTGTTGATTATATAAAGAAGTTCGCGTGCTTTATTGGGCTAATGAAATATATATGGATCCTCGTGTTTCGAAGCCGCAATTGGTAAAACGTTGTTCTAATCACCCAAGCGGCACGGGTGGTCCCCATTAGAGGTTCACGGCGCCATAAGCTCGTTAAACAGGCTTTGTGTGAAATAGAGCAGAGTCTAGGACTGCTTTTATTGTCCTGGTGGCCCAGAGGTAGCGTTCCCCGGTCACAATTAGAAGATCGTGGGTTCGAATTCTCGTTGGGTGAGGTGTTGATTATATGAAGAGGTCTGCGTACTATATTGGGCTAATGAAATATATATGGATCCTAGTGTTTCGAAGCCGCATTTGGTAAAACGTTGCTATGATCACCCAAGCGGCACGGGTGGTCCCCATTAGAGGTTCACGACGCCAAAAGCTAGTTAGACAACTTTGTGTGAAATATAGCAGAGTCTAGGACTGCTTTTATTGTCCTGGTGGCCCAGAGGTAGCGTTCCCCGGTCACAATTATAAGATCGTGTGTTCAAATCCTGGAGGGGTGAGGTGTTGATTATATGTAGAAGTCCGCGTGCTTTATTGGGCTAATGTAATATATATGGATCCGCGTGTTTCGAAGCCGCATTTGGTAAAACGTTGCTCTGATCACCTAAGCAGCACGGGTGGTCCCCATTAGAGGTTCACGGCGCCAAAAGCTCGTTGAACAGTCTTTGTGTGAAATATAGCAGAGTCTACGACTGCTTTTAGTGTCCTCGTGGCCCAGAGGTAGCATTCCCCGGGCACAATTATAAGATCGTGGGTTCAAATCATGGTGGGGTGAGGTGTTTATATGCAGAAGTCCGCGTGCTTTATTAGGCTAATGAAATATATATGGATCCTCGTGTTTCGAAGTCGGATATGGTAAAACGTTGCTCTGATCACCTAATCGGCACGGGTGGTCCCCATTCGAAGTTCATGGCGCCATAAGGTCGTTAAACAGGCTTTGTGTGAAATATAGCAGAGTCTAGGACTGCTTTTATTGTCCTGATGGCCCAGAGGTAGCATATCCCGGTCACAATTACAAGATCCTGGGTTTGAATCCTGGTGGGGTGAGGTGTTGATTATATGTAGAAGTCCGAGTGCTTTATTGGGCTATAAAATATATTTGGATCCTCGTGTTTCGAAGCCGCATTTGGTAAAACGTTGCTCTGATCACCTAAGCAGCACGGGTGGTCCCCATTAGAGGTTCACGGCGCCATAAGCTCGTTGAACAGGCTTTGTGTGAAATATAGCAGAGTCTAGGACTGCTTTTATTGAACTGGTGGCCCAGAGGTAGCGTTCCCCGGTCACATTTATAAGATCGTGGGTTCAAATCCTGGTGGGGTGAGGTGTTGATTATATGTAGAAGTCCGTGTGCTTTATTGGGCTAATGAAATATATATGGATCCTCGTATTTCCAAGCCGGATTTGGTAAAACGTTGCTCTGATCACCTAAGCGGCACGGGTGGTCTCCTATAGTGGTTCACAGCGCCATAAGCTCGTTGAACAGGCTTTGTGTGAAATATAGCAGAGTCTAGGACTGCTTTTATTGTCCTGGTGCCCCAGAGGTAGCGTTCCCCGGTCACAATATAAGATCGTGGGTTTGAATCCTGGTGGGGGTGAGGTGTTGATTATATGTTGAAGTCTCGCGTGCTTTATTGCCAATGGAAATATATATGGATCCTCGTGTTTCGAAGCCGCATTTGGTAAAACGTTGCTCTAATCACCTAAACGGCATGGGTGGTCCCCATTAGAGGTTCACGGCGCCATAAGCTCATTGAACAGGCTTTGTGTGAAATATAGCAGAGTCTAGGACTGCTTTTATTGTCCTGGTGGCCCAGCGGTAGCGTTCCCCGGTCACAATTATAAGATCGTTGGTTCAAATCCTGGTGGGGTGAGGTGTTGATTACATGTAGGTCCGCGGCTTTAATGGTCTAAATGAAATATATATGATCCTCTTGTTTCAGTTTCACATTTGGTAAACGTTGCCTGATCACCCAAGCGCACGGGGTCCTTGTATTAGAGGTTCACGGCGCCATAAGTCATGAACAGGCCAGTGAAGGAGAAAGCAGAGTTCTAGGAATGCTTTAGTGTCCTGGTGGGCCAAAGGTAGCGTTCCCCGGTCACAATTAGAAGATCGTGGGTTCGAATCCTGGTGGGGTGAGGTGTTGATTATATGAAGAAGTCCGCGTGCTTTATTGGGCTAATTAAATATATATGGATCCTCGTGTTTCGAAGCCGCATTTGGTAAAACGTTGCTCTGATCACCTAAGCGGCGTGCGTGGTCCCCATTAGAGGTTCACGGCGCCATAAGCTCGTTGAACAGGCTTTGTGTGAAATATAGCAGAGTCTAAGACTGCTTTTATTGTCCTGGTGGCCCAGAGGTAGCGTCTCTCGGTCACAATTAGAAGATCGTGGGTTCAAATCCTGGTGGGGTGAGGTGTTGATTATATGTAGAAGTCCGCGTGCTTTATTGGGCCAATGAAATATATATGGATCCTCGTGTTTCGAAGCCGCATTTGGTAAAACGTTGCTCTGATCACCTAAGCGGCACGGGTGGTCCCCATTAGAGGTTCACGGCGCCATAATCTCGTTGAACAGGCTTTGTGTGAAATATAGCAGAATCTAGGACTGCTTTTATTGTCCTGGTGGCCCAGAGGTAGCATTTGCCCGTCACAGTTAGAAGATCGTGGGTTCAAATCCTGGTGGGGTGAGGTGTTGATTATATGTAGAAGTCCGCGTGCTTTATTGGGCTAATGAAATATATATGGATCCTCGTGTTTCGAAGCCGCATTTGGTAAAACGTTGTTCTGATCACCTAAGCGGCACGGGTGGTCCCCATTAGAGGTTCTGGGCGCCACAAGCTCGTTGAACAGGCTTTGTGTGAAATATAGCAGAGTCTAGGACTGCTTTTATTGTCCTGGTGGCCCAGAGGTAGCATTCCCCGGTCACAATTATAAGATCGGTGGTTCAAATCCTGGTGAGGTGAGATGTTGATTATATGTAGAAGTCCGCGTGCTTTATTGGGCTAATGAAAAATATATGGATCCTCGGGTTTCGAAGCCGCATTTGGTAAAACGTTGCTCTGATCACCTAAGCGGCACGTTTGGTCCCCATTAGAGGTTCACGGCGCCATAAGCTCGTTGAACAGGCTTTGTGTGAAATATAGCAGAGTCTAGGAATGCTTTTAGTGTCCTGGTGGCCCAGAGGTAGCGTCCCCCGGTCACAATTATAAGACCGTGGGTTCAAATCCTGGTGGGATGAGGTGTTGATTATATGTAGAAGTCCGCGTGCTTTAATGGCCTAATGAAATATATATGGATCCTCGGGTTTCGAAGCCACATTTGGGAAAACGTTGCTCTGATCACGTAAGCGGCACGGGGGGTCCCCATTAGAGGTTCACGCCGCCATAAGCTCGTTGAACAGGCTTTGTGTGAAATATAGCAGAGTCTAGGAATGCTTTTAGTGTCCTGGTGGGCCAGAAGTAGCGTTCCTCGCCGCAAATTAAAGATCGTGGTCTGAACTGCAAGAAAGGATTATGCTGGCTAGTCCGCGTGCTTTATTGGGCTAATGAAATATATATGGATCCTCGAGTTTCCAAGCCGGATTTGGTAAAACTTTGCTCTGATCACCTAAGCGGCACGGGTGGTCCCCTATAGTGGTTTACGGCGCCATAAGCTCGCTGAACAGGCTTTGTGTGAAGTATAACAGAGTCTAGGACTGCTTATAGTGTCCTGGTGGCCCATAAGTAGCGTTCCCCGTCACAATTATAAGATCGTGGGTTCAAATCCTGGTGGGGTGAGGTGTTGATTATATGGAGAAGTCTGCGTGCTTTATTGGGCTAATGAAATATATATGGATCCTCGTGTTTCGAAGCCGGATTTGGTAAAACGTTGCTCTGATCACCTAAGCGGCACAGGTGGTCCCCATTAGTTGTTCATGGAGCCATAAGGTCGTTGAACAGGCTTGGTGTGAAATATAGTATAGACTTGGACTGCTTTTATTGTCCTGGTGGCCCAGAGGTAGCGTCCCCCGGTCACAATTATAAGATTTGGGGTTCAAATAGTGGTGGTGTGAGGTGTTGATTATATGCAGAAGTCCGCGTGCTTTACTGGGCTAATGAAATATATATGGATCCTCGTGTTTCGAAGCCGCATTTGGTAAAACGTTGCTCTGATCACCTAAGCGGCACGGGTGGTCCCTATTAGAGGTTCATGGCGCCATAAACTCGTTGAACAGGCTTTGTGTGAAATATAGCAGAGTCTAGGACTGCATTTAGTGTCCTGGTGGCCCAGAGGTAGCATTCCCCGGCCACAATTATAAGATCGTGGGTTCAAATCATGGTGGGGTGAGGTGTTTATATGTAGAAGTCCGCGTGCTTTATTAGGCTAATGAAATATATATGGATCCTCGTGTTTCGAAGCCGGATATGGTAAAACGTTGCTCTGATCACCTAAGCGGCACCGGTGGTCCCCATTAGAGGTTCATGGCGCCATAAGGTCGTCAAACAGGCTTTGTGTGAAATATAGTAGAGTCTAGGACTGCTTTTATTGTCCTGATGGCCCAGAGGTAGCATATCCCGGTCACAATTATAAGATCGTGGGTTTGAATCCTGGTGGGGTGAGGTGTTGATTATATGTAGAAGTCCGAGTGCTTTATTGGGCTATAAAATATATTTGGATCCTCGTGTTTCGAAGCCGCATTTGGTAAAACGTTGCTCTGATCACCTAAGCAGCACGGGTGGTCCCCATTAGAGGTTCACGGCGCCATAAGCTCGATGAACAGGCTTTGTGTGAAATATAGCTGAGTCTAGGACTGCTTTTATTGAACTGGTGGCCCAGAGGTAGCGTTCCCCGGTCACATTTATAAGATCGTGGGTTCAAATCCTGGTGGGGTGAGGTGTTGATTATATGTAGAAGTCCTTGTGCTTTATTGGGCTAATGAAATATATATGGATTCTCGTATTTCCAAGCCGGATTTGGTAAAACGTTGCTCTGATCACCTAAGCGGCACGGGTGGTCCTCATTAGAGGTTCACGGCGCCATAAGCTCGTTGAACAGGCTTTGTATGAAATATAGCAGAGTCTAGGACTGCTTTTATTGTCCTGGTGGCCCAGAGGTAGCGTTTCCCGGTCACAATTATAAGATCGTGGATTCAAATCCTGTTGGGGTGAGGTGTTGATTATATGTTGAAGTCCGCGTGCTTTATTGGGCTAATGAAATATATATGGATCCTCGTGTTTCGAAGCTGGATTTGGTAAAACGTTGCTCTGATCACCTAAGCGGCAAGGGTGGTCCCCATTAGAGGTTCACGGCGCCATAAGCTCATTGAACAGGCTTTGTGAGATATATAGCAGAGTCTAGGACTGCTTTTATTGTCCTGGTGGCTGATGGCGTTCAGTCTAATTATAAGAATCGTGTGTTCAAAATCACCAATTGGGGTAAGGTGTTGATTATATGTAGAAGTCCGCGTGCTAATGGTCTAATAAATATATGGATCTGTTTCAATAACCACATTTGGAAAAACGTTGCTCTGATCACCTAAGCGGCACGGGTGGTCCCCATGAGAGGTTCACGGCGCTATAAGCTCGTTGAACAGGCTTTGTGTGAAATATAGGAGAGTCTAGGACTGCTTTTAGTGTCCTAATGGCCCAGAGGTGGCGTTCCCCGGTCACAATTATACGATCGTGGGTTCAAATCCTGGTGGGGTGAGGTGTTGATTATATGTAGAAGTCCGCGTGCTTTATTGGGCTAATAAGAAATATATATGGATCTCGTGTTTGAAGCCGCATTTGGTAAAACGTTGTTCTGATCACCCTAAGCGCTTTGAGTGTAGTCCCCATTAGAGTTCACGGCGCCATAAGCTCATTGGAACAGGCTTTATGTGAAATATAGCAGAGTCTAGGAATGCTTTTGGTGTCCTGGTATTTGGTAGCGGTCCTGAGTATAAGGCCGTGGGTTCCGTCCTGAGTGGGGAGTGAGGTGTTGATTATATGTAGAAGTCCGCGCGTGCTGTATTGGGCTAATGAAATATATATGGATCCTCGTTTTTCGAAGCCACATTTGGTAAAACGTTGCTCTGATCGCCTAAGCGGCACGGGTGGTCCCCATTAGAGGTTCACGGCGCCAAAAGCTCGTTGAACAGGCTTTGTGTGAAATATAGCAGAGTCTAGGACTGCTTTTAGTGTCCTGGTGGCCCAGAGGTAGCGTTCCCCGGTCACAATTAGAAGATCGTGGGTTCGAATCCTGGTGGGGTTAGGTGTTGATTATATGAAGAACTCCGCGTGCTTTATTGGGCTAATGAAATATATAGGGATCCTCGTGTTTCGAAGCCGCATTTGGTAAAACGTTACTCTGATCACCTAAGCGGCATGGGTGGTCCCCATTAAAGGTTCACGGCGCCATAAGCTCATTGAACAGGCTTTGTGTGAAATATAGCAGAGTCTAGGACTGCTTTTATTGTCCTCGTGGCCCAGAGGTAGCGTTCCCGGGTCACAATTATAAGATCGTGGTTTCAAATCCTGGTGGGGTGAGGTGTTGATTACATGTAGAAGTCCGCGTGCTTTAATGGTCTAATGAAATATATATGGATCCTCAGGTTTCGAAGCCACATTTGGTAAAACGTTGCTCTGATCACCTAAGCGGCACGGGTGGTCCCCATTAGAGGTTCACGGCGCCATAAGCTCGTTGAACAGGCTTTGTGTGAAACATAGCAGAGTCTAGGACTGCTTTTATTGTCCTGGTGGCCCAGAGGTAGCATTCCCCGATCACAATTATAAGATCGTGGGTTCAAATGCTGGTGGGGTGAGGTGTTGATTATATGTAGAAGTCCGCGTGCTTTATTGGGCTAATGAAATATATATGGATCCGCGTGTTTCGAAGCCGTATTTGGTAAAACGTTGCTGTGATCACCTAAGCGGCACGGGTGGTCCCCATTAGAGGTTCACGGCGCCAAAAGCTCGTTGAACAGTCTTTGTGTGAAATATAGCAGAGTCTACGACTGCTTTTAGTGTCCTCGTGGCCCAGAGGTAGCATTCCCCGGCCACAATTATAAGATCGTGGGTTCAAATCATGGTGGGGTGAGGTGTTTATATGGAGAAGTCCGCGTGCTTTATTAGGTTAGTGAAATATATATGGAACCTCGTGTTTCGAAGCCGGATATGGTAAAACGTTGCTCTGATCACCTAAGCGGCACGGGTGGTCCTCATTAGAAGTTCATGGCGCCATAAGGTCGTTAAACAGGCTTTGTGTGAAATATAGTAGAGGCTAGGACTGCTTTTATTGTCCTGATGGCCCAGAGGTAGCATATCCCGGTCACAATTATAAGATCGTGGGTTTGAATCCTGGTGGGGTGAGGTGTTGATTATATGTAGAAGTCCGGGTGCTTTATTGGGCTATAAAATATATTTGGATCCTCGTGTTTCGAAGCCGCATTTGGTAAAACGTTGCTCTGATCACCTAAGCAGCACGGGTGGTCCCCATTAGAGGTTCACGGCGCCTTAAGCTCGATGAACAGGCTTTGTGTGAAATATAGCAGAGTCTAGGACTGCTTTTATTGAACTGGTGGCCCAGAGGTAGCGTTCCCCGGTCACATTTATAAGATCGTGGGTTCAAATCCTGGTGGGGTGAGGTGTTGATTATGTAAAAGTCTTGTACTTTATTGGGCTAATAAATATATATACTTAGTTCTCGTGACTGCGGCGGTTGGTAAAACGTTGCTCTGATGCACTAGTAGCGCGGGTGGTCCCCATTAGAGGTTCACGGCGCCATAAGCTCGTTAAACAGGCTTTGTGTGAAATATGGCAGAGTCTAGGACTGCTTTTATTGTCCTGGTGGCCCAGAGGTAGCGTTCCCCGGTCACAATTAGAAGATCGTGGGTTCGAATCCTGGTGAGGTGAGGTGTTGATCATATGTAGAAGTCCAGCGTGCTTTATTGGGCTAATAGAAATATGGATGCTCGTGTTTCGAAGCCGGATTTGGTAAAACGTTGCTCTGATCACCTAAGCGGCACGGGTGGTCCCCATTAGAGGTTCACGGCGCCATAAACTCGTTGAACAGGCTTTGTGAGAAATATAGAAGAGTCTAGGACTGCTTTTATTGTCCTGGTGGCCCAGAGGTAGCGTTCCCCGGTCACAATTATAAGATCGTGGTTTCAAATCCTGGTGGGGTGAGGTGTTGATTATATGTAGAAATGCGCGTACTTTATTGGGCTAATGAAATATATATGGATCCTCGTGTTTCGAAGCCGGATTTGGTATAACGTTGCTCTGATCACCTAAGCGGCACGGGTGGTCCCCATTAGAGGTTTATGGCGCCATAAGCTCGTTGAACAGGATTTGTGAGAAATATAGCAGAGTCTAGGACTGCTTTTATTGTCCTGGTGGCCCAGAGGTAGCGTTCCCCGGTCACAATTATAAGATCGTGGGTTCAAATCCTGGTGGGGTGAGGTGTTGATTATATGTAGAAATCCGCGTGCTTTATTGGGCTAATAAAATATATATGGATCCTCGTATTTCCAAGCCGGATTTGGTAAAACGTTGTCTGATCACTAGCGTTACGGGTGG
Organism: Homarus americanus; assembly: GCF_018991925.1. Taxonomy (NCBI): domain Eukaryota; kingdom Metazoa; phylum Arthropoda; class Malacostraca; order Decapoda; family Nephropidae; genus Homarus; species Homarus americanus. Next base: position 17,055 of record NW_024741338.1, read on the forward strand.
TCTGAGGTTCGTGCCATAGAAAGGTCGTTGAACAGGCTTTGTGTGAAATATGGTAGAGTCTAGGACTGCTTTTATTGTCCTGGTTGACCAGAGGTAGCGTTCCCCGGTCACATTTATAAGATCGTGGGTTCAAATCCTGGTGGGGTGAGGTGTTGATTATATGTAGAAATCCGCGTGCTTTATTGGGCTAATAAAATATATATGGATCCTCGTGTTTCGAAGCCGCATTTGGTAAAACGTTGATCTGATCACCTAAGCGTTATGGGTGGTCCCCATTAGAGGTTCATGGCGCCATAAGCTCGTTGAACAGGCTTTGTGTGAAATATAGCAGAGTCTAGGACAGGTTTTATTGAACTGGTGGCCAGAGGTAGCGTTCCCCGGTCACATTTATAAGATCATGGGTTCATATCCTGGTGGGGTGAGGTGTTGATTATATGTAGAAGTTCGTGTGCTTTATTGGGCTAATGAAATATATATGGGTCCTCGTATTTCCAAGCCGGATTTGGTAAAACGTTGCTGTGATCACCTAAGCGGCACGGGTGGTCCCCATTAGAGGTTCACGGCGCCATAAGCTCGTTGAACAGGCTTTGTGTGAAATATAGCAGAGTCTAGGACTGATTTTATTGTCCTGGTGGCCCAGAGGTAGCGTCCCCCGGCCACAATTATAAGATTTGGGGTTCAAATCCTGGTGGGGTGAGGTGTTGATTATATGTAGAAGTCCGCCTGCTTTACTGGGCTAATGAAATATATATGGATCCTCGTGTTTCAAGCCGCATTAAAACGTTGCTCTAAATCACCTAAGCGGCACGGGTGGTCCCCAGTAGAGGTTCACACCGTCATAAGCTTGTTGAACAGGCTTTGAGTGAAATATAGCAGAGTCAAGGACTGCTTTTATTGTCCTGGTAGCCCAGAGGCAGCCTTCCCCGGTCACAATTATAAGATCGTGGGTTCAAATCCTGGTGGGGTGAGGTGTTGATTATATGTAGAAGTCCGCGTGCGTTATTGGGCTAATGAAATATATATGGATCCTCGTATTTCCAAGCCGGATTTGGGAAAACGTTGCTCTGATCACCTAA
>NW_024741339.1:0-5366 GCF_018991925.1 Homarus americanus
TTGTACCAGGGAGGTCAGAGGTGAACCAGGGAATGTCAGTGGAGTACCTGGGAGTGTCAGAGGTGCACCTGGGAGTGTCAGCGGTGTACCCTGGAGTGTCAGAGGTGTACCTGGGAGGTGAGAAGTGTACCTGGGAGTGTCAGAGGTGTACCTGGGAGTGTCAGAGGTGTGCCTGGGAGTGTCAGAGGTGCACTTGGGAGTGTCAACAGGTGCACCTGGGAGTGTCTGAGGTGTTACTGGGAGTGTCTGAGCTACCTGAGGCTGCAGGTGCCTGGAGTGTCTGAGGTGCACTGGCAGTGTCAATGGTGTACCTGGAGTGTCATGGTGTACCTGGGAGTATCATTGGTGTACCTGAAGTGTCAGGTGTACCTGGAAGTCAGGAGGTGTACCTGAGTGTGTCATTGGTGTACCTGGGAGTGTCAGAGGTGTACCAGGGAGGTCAGAGGCCACCTGGGAGGTCATTGGTGCACCTGGGTGTGACAGGGGTGTACCTGAAGTGTCAGGGTGTACCTGGAAGTGTCAGAGGTAGACCTGGGAGGTCAGGAGGTGAACCTGGGAGGTCAGGGGTGTACCTGGGAGTGTCGGAGGTGTAACTGGGAGTGTCAGTGGTGTACCTGGGAGTGCCAGAGGTGTACTGGGAGTGTCAGAGTAGCACCTGGGAGTGTCAGAGGTGTACCTGGGAGTGTCTGAGGGGTACCTAGGAGTGCCAGGGGAGAACCAGGGAGGAAGAGGTGTATCTGGGAGATCAGAGGTGTACCTGAAGGCAGAGGCCTGAGTGCACATTGGTACCTGGGAGGTCAGGAGGTGTACCAGGAGGTCAGTAGTGTACCTGGGAGTGTCATTATGTACCTGGAGGTCAGAGGTGTACCTGGGAGTCTCATTATGTACCTGGAAGGTCAGGGTACCTGGAAGTGTCAGAGGTGTACCTGAGTGTGTCATTGGTGCACCTGGAAGTGTCAGCGGGTACCAGGAGGTCAGCGTGTACCTGGGAGTATCATTGGTGTACCTGGAAGTGTCAGGGGTGTACCTGGAAGTGTCAGAGGTGTACCTGAGTGGTCATTGGTGTACCTGGGAGTGTCAGAGGTGTACCAGGGAGTGTCAGAGGTGCACCTGGGAGTGTCATAGGCACTGGGAGGACAGGTGTGTACCTGAAGTGTCAGGGTGTACCTGGAGCGGCCAGAGGTAGCCTGGGAGGTCAGAGGTGCACCTGGGAGTGTCAGAGGTGTTCCTGAGAGTGTCAGAGGTGTACCTGGGAGTGTCAGAGGTGTACCTGGGAGTGTCAGAGGTGTACCTGGAAGTGTCAGAGGTGTACCTGGGAGTGTCTGGTGTACCTGGAGGCTCAGAGGTGTACCAGGGAGGTCCGTAGGCACCTGGGAGTGTCATTGGTGCACCTGGGAGTGTCAGAGGGTACCTGAAGTGTCAGGGGTGTACCTGGAAGTGTCAATGGGCACCTGGAAGTGTCAGAGGTGTACCTGGGAGTGCCTGAGGTGACCTGGGAGTGTCTGAGGTGTACCTGGGAGTGAATGAGCTGTACTTGGGAGTGTCTGAGGTGTACCTGGGATTGTCAGAGGTGTACCTGTGAGTGTCAGAGGTGTTCCTGGGAGTGTCGGAGGAGTACCTGGGAGCGCCAAAGGAGTACCTGGGAGTGTCAGAGGTGTACCTGGGAGTGTCAGAGGTGAACCTGGGAGTGTCTGAGGTGTAGCTGGTAGTGTCTGAGGTGTACCTGGAAGTGTCTGAGGTGTACATGGAATGTCAGAGGTGTATCTGCGTCAGCGGGGTACCTGGGAGTGTGAGGTATCTAGTGAAGTGTCAGTGGTGTACCTGGGCGTATCAGAGGTGTACCTGGAGTGCTGGGAGGTGTACCTGGGAGGCCAGAGGTACCTGGGAGGCCAGAGGTGCACCTGGCAGTGTCAGTGGTGCACCTGGGAGTGTCAGGAGTTGTACCTGGGAGGTGATTGGTGCACCTGGGAGTGTCAGAGGTGTATTCATGTCAGGAGGTACCTGGGAATATTAGAGGTGCACCTGGGAGTGTCAGGGGTGTACCTGGGAGTGTCAGGGGTGTAACTGGGAGTGTCGGAGGTGTAACTGGGAGTGTCAGAGGTGTACCTAGGAGTGTCAGAGGCGTACCTAGGAGTGTCAGAGTAGTACCTGGAAGTGTCAGAGGTGTACCTGGGAGTGTCTGAGGTGCACCTGGGAATGTCAGGGGAGAACCAGGGAGTGTAAGAGGTGTACCTGGGAGTATCAGAGGTGTACCAGGGAGTGTCAGAGGTAAACCAGGGAGTGTCAGAGGTGAACCAGGGAGTGTCTGAGGTGTACCTTAGAGTATCGGAGGTGTACCTGGGAGTATCGGAGGTGTACCTGGTAGTGTCAGAGGTGTCCCTGGTAGTATCATTGGTGTACCTGGGAGTGTCAGAGGTGTATTTGGAAGTGTCAGAGGTGTACCTGGGAGCATCAGAGGTGTACCTGGGAGTGTCAGAGGTGTACCAGGGACTGTCAGAGGAGTACCTGGGAGTATCGGAGGTGTACCTGGGAGTATCGGAGGTGTACCTGGGAGTGTCAGAGGTATACCTGGGAGTGTCAAAGGTGTACTAGGGAGTGTCAGAGGTGAACCAGTGAATGTCAGTGGAATACCTGGGAGTGTGACAGGTGTACCTGGGAGTGTGAGGAGGTGTACCTGGGAGTGCCTGGGAGGTGTGCCTGGGGCAAGCCAGGAGGCACTGGGAGTGTCACAGGTGCACCTGGGAGTTATAGAGGTGTAACTGGGAGTGTCTGAGCTGTACCTGGGAGTGTCTGAAGTGTACCTGGCAGTGTCTGAGGTGTACCTGGCAGTGTCAGCAGTGTACCTGGGAGTGTCAGGGGTGTACCTGGGAGTGTCAGCGGTGTACTTGGGAGTGTCAGAGGTGTACCTGGGAGTGTCAGAGGTGTTCCTGGGAGTGTCGGAGGAGTACCTGGCAGCGTCAAAGGACTACCTGGGTGTGTCAGAGGTGTACATGGTAGTGTCAGTGGTGTACCTGGGAGTGTCAGAGTTGTACTTGGGAGTGTGATTGGTGTACATGGGAGTGTCAGAGGTGTATCTGGAAGTGTCAGAGGTGTACCTGGGAGTATCAGAGGTGTTCCTGGGAGTGTCAGGGGTGTACCTGGAAGTGTCAGGGGTGTAACTGGGAGTGTCGGAGGTGTATCTGGGAGTGTCAGAGGTGTACCTGGGAGTGTCAGAGGTGTACCTGGGAGTGTCAGAGTAGTACCTGGGAGTGTCAGAGGTGTACCTGGGAGTGTCTGAGGTGTACCTGGGAGTGTCAGGGGAGAACCAGGGAGTGTAAGATGTGTACCTGGGAGGCCATTGGTGTACCTGGTAGTGACAGGGGTGTACCTGGAAGTGTCAGGGGTGTACCTGGAAGTGTCAGAGGTGGCTTCTGGGAGTGTCAGAGGTGTACCTGGGAGTGTCAGGGGTGTACCTGGGAGTGTCAGTGGTGTACCTAAGTGAGTGTCAGAGGTGTACCTGGGAGGCTCAGAGTAGTACCTGGGAGTGCCAGAGGTGTACCTGGGAGTGTCTGAGGTGTACCTGGGAGTGCTGGGGAGAACCAGGGAGTGTAAGAGGTATCTGGGAGTATCAGAGGTGTACCAGGGAGGTCAGGAGGTGAACCAGGGAATGTCAGAGGTGAACCAGGGATGTCTGAGGTGCACCTGGGAGCACCGGAAGGTGTACCTGGGAGCACAAGGGGTGTACCTGGGAGGTCAGAGGTGCACCTGGTAGTATCATAGGTGTACCTGGGAGGTCAGAGGTGTATCTGGAAGTGCCAGAGGTGTACCTGGGAGTGTCAGAGGTGTATCTGGGGAGGTCAGAGGTGAAGGGGAGTGTTAGAGGTACCTGGGAGCACGAGGTGTACCCTGAGCATCGGAGGTGTACCTGGGAGTGTCAGAGGTGCACCTGGGAGTGTCAAGGTTTTACCAGGGAGTGTCAGAGGCACCGAGGAATATCAGTGGAATTGGGAGTGTCAGAGGTGTACCTGCGAGTGTCAGAGGTGTACCTGGGAGTGTCAGAGGTGTACCTGGAAGTGTCAGAGGTGTACCTGGGAGAGTCAGCTAGGTACCTGGGAGTGTCATTGGTGTACCTGGGAGTGTGAGAGGTGTACCTGGAAGTGTCAGGGTGTTCCTGGAAGTGTCAGGAGTACCTGAAGTGTCAGGAGGTGTACCTGGGAGGCTTGAGGTGTACCTGGGATTGGCTGGGTGGTGCACTTTGAGTGTGTGCCTGGCAGGTCAGAGGTGTACCTGGTGTGTCTGGTGTACCTGGGAGGGCAGGGGAGAACCAGGGAGCGTAATAGGTGTACCTGGGAGGCTCAGAGGTGTACCAGGGAGTGTCTGAGGTGAACCAGGGAGTGTCAGAGGTGAACCGGGAGGTCTGAAGTGTCCCTGGAGTATCGGAGGTGTACCTGGGAGTATCGGAGGTGTACCTAGGAGGCCAGAGGGTGTACCTGGGAGTATCTGGAGGTTACCTGGGAGTGTCAGAGGTGTATCTGGAAGTGTCAGAGGTGTACCTGGGAGCATCAGAGGTACCTGGGAGTGTCAGTGAGAAACCAGGAGTGTAAGAGGTGTATCGGGAGCATCAGAGGTGTACCTGGAAGTGTCAGAGGGCTACCTGGGAGTGTCAGTGGTGTACCTGGGAGGCCAGAGGTGCACCAGGGAGGCCGTGTGTACCTGGGAGTGTCATTGGTGTACCTGGGAGTGTCAGAGGTGTACCTGGAGTATCATTGGTTTACCTGGAAGTGTCAGGGTACCTGGAAGTGTCAGAGGTGTACCTGAGTGTGTCATTGGTGTACCTGGAAGTGTCAGTGGTGTACCAGGGAGGTCATGGTGTACCTGGGGAGTATCATTGGTGTACCTGGAAGTGTCAGGGGTGTACCTGAAAGTGTCAGAGGTGTACCTGAGTGTGTCATTGGTGTACCTGGGAGTATCAGAGGTGTACCAGGGAGGTCAGGAGGTGTACCTGGGAGGCCAGGTACCTGGGAGTGACAGGGGTGTACCTGGAAGGGGTGTACCTGGAAGTGTCAGAGGCATAACCTGTGAATGTCAGAGGTGTACCTGGGAGTGTCAGAGGTGTTCCTGAGAGTGTCAGAGGTGTACCTGGGAGGTCAGAGGTGTACCTGAAGTGTCAGAGGTGTACCTGGAAGTGTCAGAGGTGCTACCTGGGAGGTCATTGGTGTACCTGGGAGTGTCAGAGGTGTACCAGGGAGTGTCACTATTGGACCTGGGAGCAAGTCATTGGTGTACCCGGGGAGTGTCAGAGGTGTACCTGGAAGTGTCAGCGGGCACCTGGAAGTGTCAGAGGTATACCTGGGAGTGCCTGAGGTGTACCTGGGAGTGTCTGAGGT
>NW_024741340.1:0-8642 GCF_018991925.1 Homarus americanus
CAAACTTCCCTGGTCAAGTATAATAAAGAACCCTGGTCGAGTATAACAAAGTCCCCTAATGGAGTATAACAAAGGCCCCTGATCGAGTATAACAAAGGCCCCTGATCGTGTATAACAAACGCTCCTGATCGAGTTTAACAAAAGCCCCTGATCGAGTATAACAAAGTCCCCTGATAGAGTATAACAAAGTCCCCTGATCGAGTATAACTATGGCCCCTCATTGAGCATATCAAAGTCCCCTGGTCGAGTATAACAAACTCACCTGGTCGAGTATACCAAAGACCCCTGATCGAGTATAACAAAGTCCCCTGATCGAGTATAACAAACGCTCCTGATCGAGTTTAACAAAAGCCCCTGATCGAGTATAACAAAGTCCCCTGATAGAGTATAACAAAGTCCCCTGATCGAGTATAACTATGGCCCCTGATCGAGTTTAACAAAGGCCCCTAATCGAGTGTAACAAAGTCCCCTGGTCGAGTATAACAAAGGTCCCTCATCGAGTTTAACAAAGGCCCCTCATCGAGTATAACAAAGTCCCCTGGTCGAGTATAACAAACTCCCCTGGTCAAGTATAACAAAGAACCCTGGTTGAGTATAACAAAGTCCCCTGATCGAGTATAACAAAGGCCCCTGATCGTGTATAACAAAGGCCCTTCATCGAGTATAACAAAGTCTCCTGATCAAGTATAACAAAGTCCGCTGATTGAGTATAACAAAGTCCCCTGATCGAGTATAACAAAGGCCCCTGATCGAGTTTAACAAAGGCCCCTGATCGAGTATAACAAAGTCCCCTGGTCGAGTATAACAAACTCCCCTGATCGAATATAACAAAGTCCCCTCATAGAGTATAACAAAGTCCCCTGATCGAGTATGACTATGTCCCCTGATCGAGTTTAACAAAGGCACCTGATCGAGTGTAACAAAGTCCCCTGGTCGAGTATAACAAAGGTCCCTCATAGAGTTTAACAAAGGCCCGTCATCGAGTATAACAAAGTCCCTTGTCGAGTATAACAAACTCCAATGGTCAAGTATAACAAAGAACCCTGGTTGAGTATAACAAAGTCCCCTGATCGAGTATAACAAAGGCCCCTCATCGAGTTTAACAAAGGCCCCTCATCGAGTATAACAAAGTCCCCGGGTCGAGTATAACAAACTGCCCTGGTCGAGTATATCAAAGAACCCTGGTCTAGTATTACAAAGTCCCCTGATGGAGTATAACAAAGGCCCCTGATCGAGTATAACAATGGCCCCTCATCGAGTATAACAACGTCCCCTGATCGAGTATAACAAAGTCCGCTGATCGAGTATAACAAAGTCCCCTGATCGAGTATAACAAAGTCCACCTGATCGAGTATGACAAAGGCCCCTGATCGAGTTTAACAAAGGCCACTGATCGAGTATAACAAAGTCCCCTGGTCGAGTATAAGAAAGGCCCCTCATCGAGTTTAACAAAGGCCCCTCATTGAGCATAACAAAGTCCCCTGGTCGAGTGTAACAAACTCACCTGGTCGAGTATACCAAATTCCACTGATCGAGTATAACACAGTCCCCTGATCGAGTATAACAAAGGCCCCATATCGAGTTTAACAAAGGCCCCTGATCAAGTATAACAAAGTCCCCTGGTCGAGTATAACAAAGGCCCCTTATCTAGTTTAACAAAGGCCCCTCATCGAGTATAACAAAGTCCCCTAATCAAGTATAACAAAGTCCCCTGAATGAGTATAACAAAATCCCCAGACGAGAATAACAAAGTCCGCTGATCGAGTATAACAAAGTCCCCTGATCGAGTATAACAAAGGCCCTTCATCGAGTATAACAACGTCCCCTGATCAAGTATAACAAAGTCCGCTGATCGAGTATAACAAAGGCCCCTGATCGAGTTTAACAAAAGCCTCTGATCGAGAGTAACAAAGTCCCCTGGTCGAGTATAATAAACTCCCCTGGTCGAGTATAACAAAGTCACCTGATCGAGCAAAACAAAGTTCCCTAATCGACTATAACAAAGCCCCCTGATCGAGTATAGCAAAGTCCCCTGATAGAGTATAACAAAGTCCCCTGATCGAGTATAACAAAGGCCACTCATCGAGTTTAACAAAGGCCCCTCATCGAGTATAACAAAGTCCCTTGGTCGAGTATAACAAAGGCCCCTCATCGAGTTTAACAAAGGCCCCTCATCGAGTATAACAAAGTCCCCTGGTCGAGTATAACAAACTTCCTGGTCGAGAAGTAATAAAGAACCCTGGTCGAGTATAACAAAGTCCTTGATGGAGTATAACAGTTCTGATCGAAAGTATATACCAGCGCCCCCATCGATATAACAACGTCCCCTGATCGAGTATGACAAAGGCCCTGATCGAGCTTTCTAACAGCGGCCACTGATCGAGTATAACAAAACCCCTGGTCGAGTATAACAAAGGCCCTCATCGAGTTTAACAAAGGCCCCCATTGAGCATATCAAAGTTCCCGTCGATAAGGCAACAAACTCACTCTGTCGAGTATACCAAGTCCCCTGATCGAGGAATAACAAAGTCCCCTGATCGAGATACAAAGGCCCTGACTTGAGTCAACAAAAGCCTGATCGAGAGCGCAACAAAGTCCCTGATAGAGTATAAACAAGTCCCCTGGTCGAGTATAACAAAGGTCCTCATCGAGTTTAACAAAGGCCCCTCATCGAGTATAACAAAGTCCCCTGGTCGAGTATAACAAACCCCCCTGGTCAAGTATAACAAAGAACCCTGGTTGAGTATAACAAAGTCCCCTGATCGAGTATAACAAAGGCCCCTCATCGAGTATAACAAAGGCCCCTCATCGAGTATAACAAAGTCTCCTCATCGACTATAACAAAGTCCGCTGATTGAGTATAACAAAGTCCCCTGATCGAGTATAACAAAGTCCCCTGATCGAGTATAACAAAGGCCCCTGATCAAGTTTAACAAAGGCCCCTGATCGAGTATAGCAAAGTCCCTCGTCGAAGAACAAACTACCCTGGTTGATTATAAATAAAGTTCCTTTATCGATTATAACAAAGTCCCCTGATCGAGTATAACAAAGTCCCCTGATCGAGTACAACAGAGTCCCCATATCGAGTTTAACAAAGGCCCCTGATCGAGTATAACAAAGTCCCCTGGTCGAGTATAACAAAGGCCCCTTATCGAGTTTAACAAAGGCCCCTGATCGAGTATAACAAAGTCCCCTGGTCGAGTAAAACATAGGTCCCTCATCGAGTTTAACAAAGGCCCCTCATTGAGTATAACAAAGTCCCTGGTCGAGTATAACAAACTTACCTGTTCGAGTATAACAAAGTCCCCTGATCGAGTATAACAAAGTTCCCAGATCGAGTTTAACAAAGTCCCCTGATCGAGTATGACAAAGGCCCCTGATCGAGTATAACAAAGTCCCCTGGTCGAGTATAACAAACTTCCCTGATCGAGTATAACAAAGTCCCCTGATAGAGTATAACAAAGTCCCCTGATCGAGTATAACTATGGCCCCTGATCGAGTTTAACAAAGGCCCATAATCGAGTGTAACAAATTCCCCTGGTCAAGTATAACAAAGGTCCCTCATAGAGTTTAACAAAGGCCCGTCATCGAGTATAACAAAGTCCCCTGGTCGAGTATAACAAACTCTCCTGGTCAAGTATAACAAAGAACCCTGGTTGAGTATAACAAAGTCCCCTGATCGAGTATAACAAAGAGCCCTGATCGAGTTAAACAATGGCCCCTCATCGAGTATATCAAAGTCTCCTGATCGAGTATAACAAAGTCCGCTATTCGAGTATAACAAAGTCCCCTGATCGAGTATAACAAAGTCCCCTAATCGAGTATAACAAAGGCCCCTGATCAAGTTTAACAAAGGCCCCTGATCGAGTATAGCAAAGTCCCCTGATCGAGTATATCAAAGTCCCCATATCGAGTTTAACAAAGGCCCCTGATCGAGTATAACAAAGTCCCCTGGTCGAGTATAACAAAGGCCCCTTATCTAGTTTAACAAAGGCCCCTCATCGAGTATAACAAAGTCCCCTAATCAAGTATAACAAAGTCCCCTGAATGAGTATAACAAAATCCCCAGACGAGAATAACAAAGTCCGCTGATCGAGTATAACAAAGTCCCCTGATTGAGTATAACAAAGGCCCTTCATCGAGTATAACAAAGTCCCCTGATCAAGTATAACAAAGTCCGCTGATCGAGTATAACAAAGGCCCCTGATCGAGTTTAACAAAGGCCCCTAATCGAGAGTAACAAAGTCCCCTGGTCGAGTATAATAAACTCCCCTGGTCGAGTATAACAAAGTCACCTGATCGAGCAAAACAAAGTTCCCTAATCGACTATAACAGAGCCCCCTGATCGAGTATAGCAAAGTCCCCTGATAGAGTATAACAAAGTCCCCTGATCGAGTATAACAAAGGCCACTCATCGAGTTTAACAAAGGCCCCTCATCGAGTATAACAAAGTCCCCTGGTCGAGTATAACAGCGTCTCTCATCGAGTTTAACAAAGGCCCCTCATCGAGTATAACAATGTCCCTGGTCGAGTATATAACAAACTTCCCTGGTCGAGTATAATAAAGAACCCTGGTCGAGTATGCTATAACAAAGTCCCCTGATGGAGTATAACAAAGGCCCCTGATCGAGTATAACAAAGGCCCCTGACCGAGTATAACAACGTCCCCTGATCGAGTATGACAAAGGCCCCTGGATCGAGTTTAACAGCGCCACTTGATCGAGTATAACAAAGGCCCCTCATCGAGTTTTAAATTAAAGGCCCTTATTGAGTATAATAAAGTCCCTGGTCGAGTATAACAAACTCACCTGGTCGAGTATACCAAAGTCCCTGATCGAGCAACACAAAGTCCTCTGATCGAGTATAACAAAGGCTCCTGATCGAGTTTAACAAAAGCCCCTGATCGAGTATAACAAAGTCCCCTGATAGAGTATAACAAAGTCCCCTGATCGAGTATAACTATGGCCCCTGATCGAGTTTAATAAAGGCCCCTGATCGGGTGTAACAAAGTCCCCTGGTAGAGTATAACAAAGGTCCCTCATCGAGTTTAACAAAGGCCCCTCATCGAGTATAACAAAGTCCCCTGGTCGAGTATAACAAACTCCCCTGGTCAAGTATAACAAAGAACCCTGGTTGAGTATAACAAAGTCCCCTGATGGAGTATAACAAAGGCCCCTGATCGAGTATAACAAAGGCCACTGATCGAGTATAACAACGTCCCCTGATCGAGTATGACAAAGGCCCCTGATCCGAGTATGCAAGAATCCCCTGATCCGGGTATAACAAAAGTCCCCTGATCGGGTACAACAAGGCCCTGATCTTAGAAGTTTAACAAGGCCCCTGATCGAGTATAGCAAAGTCCCCTGGTCGAGTATAACAAACTCCCCTGGTCGATTATAACAAAGTCCCCTGACCGAGTATAACAAAGTCCCCTGATCGAGTATAACAAAGTCCCCTGACCGATTATAACAAAGTCCCCTGGTCGAGTATAACAAAGGTCCCTCATAGAGTTTAACAAAGGCCCGTCATCGAGTATAACAAAGTCTCCTGATCGAGTATAACAAAGTCCGCTGATAAAATATAACAAAGTCCCCTCTATCGAGTATAACAAAGTCCCCTGATCGAGTATAACAAAGGCCCCTCATCAAGTTAAACAAAGGCCCCTGATCGAGTATAGCAAAGTCCCCAGGTCGAATATAACACACTCCCCTGGTCGATTATAACAAAGTCCCCTGATCGAGTATAACAAAGTTCCCTGATCGAGTAAAACAAAGCCCCCTGATCGAGTATAATAAAGTCCCCTGATAGAGTATAACAAAGTCCCCTGATCGAGTATAACAATGGCCCCTCATCGAGTTTAACAAGGGGCCCTAATCGAGTATAACAAAGTCCCCTGGTCGAGTATAACAAAGGCCCCTCATCGAGTTTAACAAAGGCCCCTCATCGAGTATAACAAAGTCCCCTGGTCGAGTATAACAAACTCCCCTGGTCAAGTATAACAAAGAACCCTGGTTGAGTATAACAATGTCCCCTGATCGAGTATAACAAAGGCCCCTGATCGAGTATAACAAAGGCCCCTCATCAAGTATAACAAAGTCTCCTGATCGAGTATAACAAAATCCGCTGATCGAGTATAACAAAGTCCCCTGATCAAGTATAACTATGGCCCCTGATCGAGTTTAGCAAAGGCCCCTGATCGAGTGTAACAAAGTCCCCTGGTCGAGCATAACAAAGGTCCCTCATCGAGTTTAACAAAGGCCCCTCATCGAGTTTAACAAAGGCCCCTCATCGAATATAACAAAGTCCTCTGGTCGAGAATATCAAACTCCCCTGGTCGAGTATAACAAACTCACCTGGTCGAGTATACCAAAGTCCCCTGATCGAGTATAACAAAGTCCCCTGATCGAGTATAACTATGGCCCCTGATCGAGTTTACCAAAGGCCCCTGATCTAGTGTAAGAAAGTCCCCTGGTCGAGTATAACAAAGGTCCCTCATCGAGTTTAACAAAGGCCCCTCATCGAGTTTAACAAAGGGCCCTGATCGAGTATAACAAAGTCCCCTGGTCGAGTATAACAAACTCACCTGGTCGAGTATAACAAAGTCCCCTGATCGAGTATAACAGAGTCCCCTGATCGAGTAAAACAAAGGCTCCTGATTGAGTTTAACAAAGGCCACTGATCGAGTATAACAAAGTCCCCTGGTCGAGTATAACAAACTCCCCTGATCGAGTATAACAAAGTCCCCTGATAGAGTATAACAAAGTCCCCTGATCGAGTATAACTATGGCCCCTGATCGAGTTTAACAAAGGCCCCTGTTCAAGTGAAACAAAGTCCCCTGGTCGAGTATAACAAAGCTCCCTCATAGAGTTTAACAAAGGCCCGTCATCGAGTATAACAAAGTCCCCTGGTCGAGTATAACAAACTCCCCTGGTCAAGTATAACAAAGAACCCTGGTTGAGTATAACAAAGTCCCCTGATCGAGTATAACAAAGTCCCCTGATCGAGTATAACAAATCCCCTGAACGATTATAACAAAGGCCCCTAATCGAGCATAACAAAGTCCCTTGATCGATCATAACAAAGGCCACTGATCAAGTATAACAAAGCCCCTGATCGTGTATAACAAAGTCTCCTGATAGAGTATAAAAAGTCCCCTCATCGAGTATAACAAAGTCCCCTGGTCGAGTATATCAAACTCACCTGGTCGAGTATAACAAAGTCCCCTGATCGAGTATAACAAAGTCCCCTGATCGAGTATATCAAACTCCACTGGTCGAGTATAACAAAGTCCCCTGATCGAGTATAACAAAGTCCCCTGATCGAGTATAACAAAGTCTCCTGAACGACTATAACAAAGGCCCCTGATCGAGTATAACAAAGTCCCTTGAACGATTATAACAAAGTTCCCTGATCGAGTATAACAAAGCCCCCTGAACGAGTATAACAAAGTCTCCTGATAGAGTATAAAAAGTCCCCTGATCGAGTATAACAAAGGCCCCTGATGAGTATAACAAAGTCCCCTGATCGAGTATAACAAAGTCCCCTGATCGAGTATAACAAAGTCCATTGAACGATTATAACAAGGGCCACTGATCAAGTATAACAAAGCCCCTGATCGTGTATAACAAATCCCCCTCATCGAGTATAACAAAGTCCCCTGATCAAGTATAACAAAGTCCCCTGAACGAGTATAACAAAGTCCCCTGATCGAGTGTAACAAAGTCCCCTCACCGAGTATAACAAAGTTCCCTGATCAAGGATAACAAAGCCCCCTCATAGAGTATAACAATGTCCCCTGATCGAGTATAGCAAAGTCCCCTCATCGGGTATAACAAAGAACCCTGGTCGAGTATAACAAAGTCCCCTGATGAAGTATAACAAAGGCCCCTGATCGAGTATAACAAAGGCCCCTGATCGAGTATAACAACGTCCCTGATCGAGTGTAACAAAGTCCGCTGATCGAGTATAACAAAGTCCCCTGATCGAGTATAACAAAGTCCCCTGATCGAGTATAACAAAGCCCCCTGATCGAGTATAGCAAAGTCCCCTGATAGAGTACAACAAAGTCCCCTGATCGAGTATAACAAAGGCCCCTCATCGAGTTTAACAATGGCCCCTCATTGAGTATAACAAAGTCCCCTTGTCGAGTGTAACAAAGGCCCCTCATCGAGTTTAACAAAGGCCCCTCATCGAGTATAACAAAGTCCCCTGGTCGAGTATAACAAACTCCCCTGGTCAAGTATAACAAAGATCCCTGGTCGAGTATTACAAAGTCCCCTGATGGAGTATAACAAAGGCCCCTGATCGAGTACAACAAAGGCCCCTCATCGAGTATAACAACGTCCCCTGATCGAGTATAACAAAGTCCGCTGATCGAGTATAACTATGGCCCCTGATCGAGTTTAACAAAGGCCCCTGATCGAGTGTAACAAAGTCCCCTGGTCGAGTATAACAAAGGTCCCACATAGAGTTTAACAAAGGCCCGTCATCGAGTATAACAAAGTCCCCTGGTCGAGTATAACAAACTCTCCTGGTCAAGTATAACAAAGAACCCTGGTTGAGTATAACAAAGTGCCCCTGATCGAGTATAACAAAGAGCCCTGATCGAGTAAAACAAAGGCCTCTCATCGAGTATATCAAA
>NW_024741341.1:0-7288 GCF_018991925.1 Homarus americanus
TACCGCTTATGGTCAATTGAACCCACAGGGTACCGCGTTAAGTGAACAACAGAACATATGGGATTAATTCCAATAGAGATTGGCCCGACCCCCAAACTCCACTTTTTGACGACACACAACTATGTTGTAGTAAAAATATTATCTTAACTTTATGATGGTATGCACACACAATTAATAATTAAGAGAAATATCAATAATATTAGGTTTTTTAACATTTACATTAGTAGAAAAGATGGCTGGGCACACGGGGATTGGGGGTTGGTTCCGAGGCAGAGGGCAGATTATTGGCCCTCACCTGTATCACTTGTATCAATTGTATCACTATCCACCACAGAGGCTTGCAGGGCCTCTTTGTCAAACCCCTCAAAGTCCATATAAGCCCATATCCTCACTATAATTATCACTATCACTGACTTGGGCCGGCTGTGGTGGGTGGCGGGTGAAGAACTCGGTAATGTTTTGATGACTGGGCGACCTTGTGCACATCGTGCCCGCGCCGCTTCCCGCGTATATGAGTAGATGAACCGCGTTAAGTGAAAGTTCGGTTCTGGCGAGGCACCGCGTATATGAGTAGATGAACCGCGTTAAGTGAAAGTTCGGTTCTGGCGAGGCACCGCGTATATGAGAAATCGCGTTAAGTGAAACCGCGTAAAGCGGGGTAATACTGTACTGAAGAAATAAATCTTGGTATCATTTGATTGATGGGGAATTTTTCCGGTTCCAGGGAAGATTTTGGAATTTGCTTTCTAACCTAACCTCCGAACTGGTTCCCAGACTCGGAACAGAAAAATTTGGAGACTTTCCGTAAAATCCCCAAATTACTCATAGACCAGAAAAAAATGCAGTTTCTGGAATTGTCTGAACATATACCTTGGAGAAATCATAACATACTGTATGCCTTAATTATTATTATTATTTTTTATTTTACACTCTGCATACATACGTAGATATTACATATTAATTTATTTGTGAAATTTGTGGATGTTTTTTCTTTTAAAATCCTTTACTGTTGATCATCCATATATTATAAAATATCCTGCTTTTAATAAAAGCTATATTCTGAAATAAGCATTATCATTGTATTCTTATCCTTATTATTATTACAGTTTATATTAAACATTAAAAATGCAGGAATGATTTGCAATTAACATTGCAGACTGTATTGAGGACTTTTTTAAACCATTTAATTATCATCTTGTTCTATGTTTAACATTATTAGTCTCTGATTAGTTGGTAGAATTTCATGACTATACCTACTGTATATGGGTTCCCTGACATTTTTTCACAAGATGAACCTAATCCAACCTAACATGTCTTCATTTCCATAATAGTTGAGTACTGTATATGCCTTGTAAACAAATGTCTGCACACTAACTATATGAAGGCTCTCTGGTGAGGATCCATATACAGTATTTACATGTAATATTTTTCCAAATAAAAGACTATTTAAACAGCAGAGACTTTTCTCCGACTTCTGGTTTAGTCCATGTCTTAACATATTGTATACATTTTTACTCCTGACATTGGGAAAGTGTTCATGTCTTGTTTTTTTGAAAGGGTATTTATTGCATTACTATAATCAGGTGGAGAAAAGGAGGAAACATTATCTCAAGTTTTCATATCTTGTAGATAACTGGCCTTGTATAATATGAAAGGAAAAATTTTGGTATAAAGATAATTTCCTGTTTGATAGAAAACTAACAGTTATGGTGATATTTTTTCAAGATTTTATCCCAATTCATCTGTACAGTGAGTTCATCACTGTCATAAAATTATAATATCTAATATTGTACTTTGGTATATTCTACTGACTTCATCCACAACAGGCCAAGTTCTCTTTATTACACTCACCCAACCCCAAGTTCATGAAAACTTATAACTTTATTGTTAGATTTAATAAGGATAAAGAAGAAAGGAACAGATATTATACACAATTCCTTCGTTTTTATGGTTGTCACAGGCTTTATTTACCTATATCCACTGTAAATGATCGCATTTTATTCCCAGAATTGGCTTATAATCCAAGAAAATAGGAAAATGAGGTGCACCTTAGCTTGGGATTCAAGTTTTTTATGCTCGTAAATCGTGTAGCAAGAGCAAACGTTTCGTGCCACTGACAACGTTTTCAGGGTGCAAGCATACCAACCCCCAAGTCTTTCGCCAGTTGGTACACCTGACTACACTACGATGACGTAGTAACAACAAACGACAGTCGGGTACCACCATGGCCCATCTTGAATAATCACACAATTTTCACTCCATTGTATTACGACCGCCGGGATACCATGCATGGTATACACCACGGCTGATCTTGCATATGGCCCTAAGGATTAGGTGCTGCCATAAGTCACATAATGGATAACTGTGAAGAAAGACCCATGGCATATGCCTCGAGAACTCTTATCCAAAGCGAGAAAAATTATGCACAAATAGAGAAAGAGGCTTTGTCTATCATATTTGGAGTAAAGAAATTTCACCAGTATCTATATGGGAGGAATTTTGTTTTAATAACTGTTCACAAGCCTGTAGTGGAATTCTCCCCTACAAACGCTGTTTGTCGCTGCCTAGCCGACCCCACCAATTCCCCAGTGTATGCCTCGTGGTCTAGGTCAACCAGCGCCGCCATACACCACGGAGCGGGGGTCAACTGCTATGCCACGCCTACCCCCGCTATTTAAGACCTGACCTCGTGGTGATCTGCCTCTCTTTCTACCTACACCAACCAGCCAGCAACACCTCCTCCTGCCTGGCGGTCCTTGCTCCTCCGCCTGCCTGGCGGTCCTCTCTCCCGCTGGCGAGTATGGCGACCCACAAGCTGTCCTTCTCTGAGCGTCCTCACCAACCAGCTCTCTCTACATCACGCTTGTAACCATGCTGCCTTCCCAGCACCAAGCTGCATTGTACATCCAATACAACATGTATATAGAGAGCACATCGTGAGTTTCCTTTCTCCATTCCATCCTGAGTGTGAACCAAACAATCTCATACCCCACAAATGGTGACTCCCGGAGATTCGCACTCACACAGGATGGAGGAGAAACTGATCACGCTCCCAGTCTTCAAGCAACATGGAAGACTGGCTTATCCACCCAGAAGCAGCTCTCATCGGCTCTACAGCTACTGTCTCTACACCGCAGGTTAGACACCCTAGAGCAGCTCTGCTACTCTAAGCAGACACCAGCTCCTCTTCCTGCCCTAAGCACCACGTCCTACCGACCCCAGCACACCCGTCCTGCCTCAGACGCCGACCCCGGCCCAGCAGTAACCCCTGCCGCCCTTGATGCGGCCTCTGTTCCTGAGTGCGGACCCACACACCCCTCTTTTCTCCCTCAGGTACTCCCTGCTAATGTCCTGCACCCTGCTGCTGTCGTGGACCCAGCTGCTGTCACGAGCCCTCATCCGCTGCTGCTGACACAGCCCCTGCTCCTGACCCAGGTCCACACACCCCAGCAGGCGCATCTGTCGACTCTGTACCTGCCGTGAGGGAAGCACAACATTCATCGCCTCCACACACCCTTATTCTCCCTCTCTACTCCCACAGATATTGTGTATCTAGACAGTTGTATCCAGCGACCGGCTCATCACGCCATCGCCGTTGTCTCACATGAGGCACGCACCGCCCGTTCTGCCTCACATGTGCTATGCAACTCTGCAGACAACAAGTCTCCTACACAGCCTGGAGGGAAGGGGGAGTATTGTAGTGGAATTCTCCCCTACAAACGCTGTTTGTCGCTGCCTAGCCGACCCCACCAATTCCCCAGTGTATGCCTCGTGGTCTAGGTCAACCAGCGCCGCCATACACCACGGAGCGGGGGTCAACTGCTAAGCCACGCCTACCCCCGCTATTTAAGACCTGACCTCGTGGTGATCTGCCTCTCTTTCTACCTACACCAACCAGCCAGCAACACCTCCTCCTGCCTGGCGGTCCTTGCTCCTCCGCCTGCCTGGCGGTCCTCTCTCCCGCTGGCGAGTATGGCGACCCACAAGCTGTCCTTCTCTGAGCGTCCTCACCAACCAGCTCTCTCTACATCACGCTTGTAACCATGCTGCCTTCCCAGCACCAAGCTGCATTGTACATCCAATACAACATGTATATAGAGAGCACATCGTGAGTTTCCTTTCTCCATTCCATCCTGAGTGTGAACCAAACAATCTCATACCCCACAAGCCTCTCTTGGCAATTTTGGGTCCTAAATCACCTGTTCCTACTCTTGCTGCAGCAAGAATGCAGAGATGGGCTTTGATATTGTCGACATATGACTATGAGATACAGTACAGACGTTCAGATGATCATTCCAATGCAGAAGCTTTGTCAAGGTTGCCATGTAGTGGATCAAATGATGGAGTAGAGCCTAAGGCTTATGCTGTAACCATGATAGCAGAAGATTTTCCAGTCACCTCCGGAATGATTGCTCATGAAACTAGGAAAGATGTTGTATTAGGAAGAGTCCTGGAGTATGCACTAAATGGATGGCCAGAGATTTGTCTATCCTTAGACTTTAAACCGTATCATTTAAGGAGATGTCAATTATCAGTAGAACAGGGATGTGTGTTGTGGGGTATGAGAGTGTTAATTCCACAGTGTTTTAGAGGGCAAATTTTGAATGAACTGCATTTTGAACATCCAGGTATATGTGCTATGAAAGTACTGGCCAGAAGTTTTGTGTGGTGGCCTAAACTGGATGGTGAAATAGAAATGATGGTACGTGAGTGCTCTGTTTGTCAGAATGTTAAAAGTATGCCACCCAGCACACCTTTGAAAACCTGGAAATGGCCTACCCGTCCCTTCCAAAGAGTACACATTGACTTCTGTGATAAGGGAACAGACAAATTTCTTGTATTAATTGATAGTCATTCAAAGTGGATTGATACTAAGCACATGTACAGTACTAATGCTGGTAGCACCATTGATGAACATGGAATACCAGAAGAGGTAGTTTCTGACAATGGTCCTCCATTCCAATCATTAGTTTAAAAACTTAATGAGACTCAACGGTGTAAAGCATGTACTTGTCATGATCGTGATAACGGCTAACCTGAAAACCTTAAGGATTCATATTACGCTCAAACGTCCACCAAACCTTCTGAGTCCCCCAGTGGAAACGTCCCCCGTTTTCTCTGTTTCCCCCGTCTTTGTTTGTAGGGAACTTTGAATATAATCCACGGATTTTGGAGCAGACGCTGTATGTTGGGACCTGTTGCCATCCAACCCTTTGTAATCAATTTAATTTTGCTTTTGATAGCTGAGTCAGAGCATTGTTAGTGAGGATAATAGTAGGGAACGAAACTGAGTTCATAGTCTCAGTTTCAACGTCAGAGTGTACAGTAAATTAATTCATCGGAATAGAAGTAGGTGGACTCCCTGGCCTATTTTGAGTGAGGGCGCCGCGGGCATTTCTACCGTTAGTGAGTGTCCGTCCCTTCACCCATACAGGTATGCCATTCCACTCTGTGTTGTAATTCGCCTTTCTTTAAGTGATTTGACCCAATTAATAGTTGATTGTGCAAGTGTTACAGTAACGTAGTTGATATGCTTTGAGTGAAGTCATATTTACGTCTTTAACGTCCCCTGAAACGCGATGTTGTTGTCACCGTTAGTGAGGGCCCGTCCCTTCACCCATACAGGTCCCTAACGCAGCCTAGGCCGTGTCTGTAGCGTGGATGTGGTATCCACTATGTCTGGGGAGATGTCCGAGGTCCAGTAGGATCAGTTACCTTCGTGAGACCCGGCCGTCAGACACTTCAGACTACCTATAGCCCCCATAGCTGGCTCGTCTGGCCCTAACGCTCGACCTGCGAGGTGACCCCGGATCACCAAGCCACACACCACTACCAGCCCCCATCATTGTTGGATGAGTGTCTAACTCAGTAGGGCTATTTGTGTGGTGGAATTAATCCACTGGGATCTCCAGAGTTCGTCGGAAAGTACCCCATGGTGGCTGGACCCCATGGCTGTTGCTTGAGTATCACTCCTGACGACTGAAGGTGGTAGTGGCAGTTGCCCTGGTCTTTATGGTGCTAAGTGACTATAAGAGTTGTGTGTTATTGAGTATATCCACCCAGTAGGGTTGGAAGTGTTATTGAGTATGTCCACCCAGTAGTGGTGTGAGTATGTTGAGCCTGAGGGCCTAGTACTAGATTTCGTCTGTTGGTACAAATAAATTCTTTCTCCTAATTTCATAATAATGTTTAAATAAATTTTGTATTTGTATATTGTGTCTATTATTTACTTACAGTATTTACCGTTATTTCTTCCCTATTGCTTGATACTATCATTACATCTACCCACGAGCCTCCTCTCGTCACGCTACCGATGGTAATAAGTATGAGAGTAAAAGGAATTGTTACTGGCACACAGAGGCCCTCATAAATGGTGGCAGCTCAGGCCCTCATTTACTGACCCCACCCTATCATCCTGCCTCTAATGGTGCAGCTGAGAGATCAGTTAGAATCGTAAAGGAAGCACTTTCCAAGCAGGTAATACAAGGAACTGTAGGAAAATCAATGAAACACAGACTAGCAAATTTCTTACTCAGTTACAGAACCACGCCACATAGTGTGACAGGATGTACTCCTGCAGAGTTAATGGTGAAGAGACAGTTGAGAACAAGATTAAGTTTAGTTAAGTCAAGTCTGTTTGAAGTTGTAGAGAGGAAACAAGCTCAACAAAAAATGTATCATGATAAGAGTTCCAGTGAAAGAGTGTTCAAGGTAAATGATAGGGTGAGAGTTAGGAACATGGCTAAAGGTTTTGATACTGTACATGCAAAGTGGATAACTGGTGTCATTGACAAGGTATGTGGATCTAGGACAGATTTAGTGAAATGTGGCAACTCTTTGAGATATGTTCATGTGGATCACATCATTCAGGCACATGACGAGATGAATGTAGCACCAGGACATGATGATAAACTTGACAGTTTCAGATGATCATCATCATGATGATGTCAAAGATGATGTTTCCCAGCATTCACTCACTGTGTCAACTGACTGTAGTGATATGTCTGTCACTGATAATGCACAGAGTGCAAGTGAAACCCCTGTAGGGGAATCGAGATATTAATGTTGTCTAGCACTCAGGATGGAAGGAAACTCTAATGTGGTTTTCTTGTATAATATATAAGTTATATGATAGACAGTCTGGTGCTGGAGATGCCGTGTGGTGGGGAGCTGCTCAGTAGAAGACGTTCGGTGAGTAGCGTGTTGAAGGAGGTAGATGTGCAGGAGCTTCGTTAGAGAAGATGTTGCCTGCTGCTGGCCTCCTGGTTGAAATAAATGTTAACAGCGT